>NW_017306833.1:97195-203084 GCF_000935625.1 Nanorana parkeri
TCTTTTATTTAGGCTGTCTTTCTGTTAAAGATAGAAATACACAGTTTTTATTTTTATTTTAGGAAACCGAGATGCAGCTTCCTGACAATCAGCTGATACATGAGACCACCAACAGGTACAGTCAGAAGAGCATTTACTCCAACCCAGTCACCTATTACTTATCTTTATCTAATTATTACCCTGCGTTGTCATAATGGGGTGTACTCCATAGACTTTTTTGAGAAGCGCTGTTTCTCTTAGGACCCAAAATAACAGGACTGTTTGGATGCTTTTGGTGGACCTCACTTGTGGTGGGTAGGGCTTCACAGCATGTGTGCAGTGGTAGTGGACCTTCCCAAATGTGCTCTGAGAGCTCTACATCCCTCTTGTGACTTTTTTATGATCACGTGCACTCTTTTTCACAAAGACGCAACCTATTCTTGGTCCTCTATGCAGCAATTAGAGATGACCTTCAGGTTCGGGCCGACCCTATGTTCTCATTTAGGACTAGTGTACAATATTGTCACCATTTGAGAAGGCAGCCAAAATAGTGAGTAATGACAATGCGTGCATCAGCGGCAGTTACAGGACGCACAGCAGCATAAGTAAGAGGAGTCTGGTGTCTCTGGGTCCGCTTTATCCTGACTCTATCCCTATGCGGCTGCACCATGCACAGGAGGAGCACGAGGAGGAGGAGTACGGATGCAGTACCAGCATTGAGGACGATGACATGAGACACACTTCCCAGGGTGAGTTTGACACCTTACAAACCCCAGTAGTTGCTATCTGGTTGGAGGGAGATTGGATGGGCTTGTTCTTGCTCCAGTGCCTGTAAAAGGACCCCAGGATTTATGCCATTAAGAAGACTGACCATTACCAGTTAGCCACCCTCTTGAATCCTTGTTATAATGGGAAAATTGTAGAGCTCATTCTGCCATCACAGAGAGGGTGAAAGATGAAATACCTGGAGGATGTGCTGTGGAGGAACCTATTGACCTCCTTTCCAGAGACTGGCATTCTACCCTTTCGCAGCCAACTTGGTTTGGAGCCTCCTGTTGGTGAAAGGAGGGACACGGGTGGTGGTGGTGGCTGCCTAAGTGATTTCAAGTTCTTCCTCAGTAACCAGCACCTAGGACTGTCTGCTGCCAGCAGCTGTAGGCAGTGCCTGAATGATATGGTGGCAGATTACATGGGGTCAGGGGTGGATGTTGACACCCACAGAATGACTGACCCCTTGACTATTGAGTAACTAGGATGGACCATTGGCCAGAGGTTACCCAGTATGCCATCAAGCTTCTACGCTGCTTGCAGCCAGTGAGCTTTCTGAACATACATTTAGTGCAGGGGGAGCTTTGTTACAGGTGAAGAGCCAATCTGTCCCCAGACACCGTTAACAGGCTGACCTTTGTAAAAAATGATAAGTCCTGGAACTTGCAAGCTCTGGTTGCGGATGCTATAGATTAAAATTTATTTTGGAATGTGGCCCCCACTAAATTCTTTTACATTACAGCCTAATCATCTATGCATGTCTGAAACAAATACCACTCCTGCCACCATTACCATCTTGTACTGGCCATATTGCTGTAGTCTGTTGCAACAGCACTTTTAATTTGATGTGTATATCTGTAAAAAATAAGTCAAGGCAACAGGACTTGCTGTATTCTTCTTGAAGACGTTTCACTGGTCATCCAACCAGCTTTCTCAATTCAGAATGACTTGTACAAAAAATTATCTGGGAATAAATATGGTGAATGTTACTCCAATCCACATAATCTGTTTTTAACACCTCTCTCTGGGCAGGTTAATAACACCTCCTAGACTCCAATTATGCGAAATGCAATTGACACCTGGTTGTGACTAAAAGTTAATGTGGATTGGAGTAACATTCATCATATTTATTCCCAGTGTATTTTTTGTCATTCTGAATTGAGAAAGCTGGTTAGATGACCAGTGAAACGTCTTCAAGAAAAATACAGCAAGTCCAGTTGCCTTGACTTATTTTTTACAGATATACCATGACCTGGATGAATGAGAACCTTCACCGACTCTTTGATGTGGTGTTTACTACTCTGAAGCTGGAGGATCAATATAACAAATCACAGGTTAATATAACCATACAGTGTTGCGGATGGTCTATTTTCAACACTTAGTTCTCCTAGCGCAGTGGATTTTGTCTTTTTATTTGGAGGATCAACCTGTTGCCTCTACCAGCTCCAGTTTCTTGTCTTGGCTCATATAATCCACGCAGGTAGGTAGGTAGCTATTTTCGAACTTCCTCTCCCTTCTACTTTAACTAATCCTCCAAACTTCCCATGAGTCATCCCAGTGCTCTAGAAACCCAAGTCACTCCCTTCTACACTAGGTCTTTAGTAGGGCTGCAACTAACGATTATTTGCATATTTCATATTTTTCGATTAATCGGTTACAGGAAAAAAAATTAAATATCCTCTTTCATAATAAAATACACAAATGCAGTGTTGCAAGCAAAGTTTACTTCAGAATAAAACTGCATGCACATTTTTTGGAATCGCACTGCACTGGAATGCACGGCATTGCAGTACCGTGCATTCCTGTGTGGGCGATCACTCAGCGGGAGGCACGTTTGGGGTGCCATTGAAATGAATGGCACCACAACACACATCCTGCAGCAGAATTTGTCAGGCCGAAACCAAAAATGACTTTTCCCACCTTTTAAAAAAAAATAAAAAATGTTTAAATAATTGTATGTATTATATTAGACATTTAATTTAGTTTCCTGGATTTAAAATAATATGAATTGTAAAACTCAAATAAAATAGCCAAACTTTTATTTAAAATAAAAGCCTGGTCATCAGTTTAGAGTTAGCCATGAATATTGGCAGGAAAATTATTGCTCTTACTCTTGCGCACGCATCGATACCCAACGTGTAGCGCAATCATCGTTTTCATACGTAGGTGCACCCGACTTGTGTTTCCATTAGTATGCGCGTCTTTTCAGACTGGGCTGAAGTCATGAGTGGCGTGCCCCAGGGTTCTGTGCTGGGCCCCATGCTTTTTAACCTGTTTATTAATTATATCGGGGAGGGAGTGAGTAGTCATGTCTCAGTGATTGCTGATGATAGGAAAATTGGCAGGGTAAAAGACACAGATTTAGACGTAACATTACAGGAGGACCCGGACAAAATCGGGGAGTGGGCAACTGTATGGCAGATGAAGTTCAATGTCGATAAATGCAAGGTAATGCACTTTGGAGTTAAAAATAGGCAAATGGACTATACACTTATGGATGTGCCACTAGGGAAGTCGGAAACTGAGAAGGATTTGGGGGTCATTATAGACCGCAGAATGATGAACAGCTCGCAGTGCCAGGCTGCTGTAATTAAACCAAGTAGAGTCCTGTCTTGCATTAGGAAGGGAATGTATTGCAGGGACAAGTCTATAATTTTGCCACTTTACAGATCACTGGTTCGGCCACATCTGGAGTATGCGGTCCAGTTTTGGTCACCGATACTGAGAAAAGATGTCCTTGATCTGGAAAAAGTCCAGCGGAGGGCAACCAAACTCATTAAGGGGTTCGAAGACCTGAACTATGAAACAAGGTTGTTAAAATTAAATATGTTCTCTTTGGAGGTTAGGAGATTAAGGGGGGGCATGATTTTCTTATATAAATTGTTCAATGGTGACCGCAACATTATTAACAAACTCTTTACGGTTAGCTCCATAACAAAGACCAGAGGGCACCACCAAAAATTGGTGGAAAAAAAATTTCAACACACGGGGCGCAAGGGGTTCTTCACAGAGCGGTTAAATTAATCTTAGATTTAAAAAAAATTATAATACAGATAGAAGTAATAGAGGAATAGATAGTGGGCTCACTCCAGTCAACACAGTTAAAGTAATGAAAAATATATATCAAAGCGCTACGTCAACGAAACTCCTTTTGGAATGTCCGTGTGGACACCAATACGTTGGCAGGACCACTCGGGAACGACTTGAAGGTCTCAGAGTTGCAATCGCAGTTAAACAGTCTCAGACCTTCAGGGTAACTTTCCCAGTCTATAGGTTTCCAGCAAGGATACTGACATTCAAGCTCACAGCAGTACACAAATCCCCACTCTCCAACCTCCACCACACTACTTCTCACGGTGAGAAGTAGTGTGGAGGAGGTTGGAGAGTGGGGAGAAGTAGTGTGGAGGAGGTTGGAGAGTGGGAGAACAACCTACGTCAAGGCCAAACAATAAAACTAGTGAGGAACAAGTAGGATATAAACTTTTGTTGCATAACAAGACAAGAATTAAATGTATGTACACCAATGCTAGAAGTCTAGCAAATAAACTAGAAGAGCTTGAAATTATGATATGGGTATATCGGAAACCTGGCTAGATGGCACACATGATTGGGCTACTAATATAGAGGGTTATAACCTGTTCAGGAGGGACAGATGTGGGAGAAGGGGCGGGGGGTTTGCATTTACGTTAAAAACGATCTAAATATGCATATAAGGGACGATATCATGTCAAACAGTGGAGAAGATGTGGAAACCTTATGGCTAGATATGGCGGACCCTAGCCGTAAACTTATTGTGGGTATTTGCTATAAACCTCCGAATATAGGGGAGGAGGGGGGAAGCAAATCTACACTCCCAAATAGAAATAGCTGGGAGGGAGGGCAATGTAGACGTGATGGGCGACTTCAATTACCTGGACATCAATTGGGTGAATGGTACCTCAGGATCTACAAAAGCGGGCCGATTTCTGAACTTGTTGCGAGACAATTTCTTGGAACAGATGGTGGAGGTTCCAACTAGGAAAAATGCCATCCTAGATTTAATAATTACTAATAATGGGGAATTAATCGAGGATATTGTAATTGGGGAGACACTGGGTAGTAGTGATCACAATGTGATTACTTTCAATATTAAATACAGGAAAGGAAAGAGGGCGGGACGGACAAGAACCCTTAATTTCAGAAGGGCAAACTTCGATAAGTTGCGCAAACTAGTGGGGGAAATAAAATGGGATAACTCATTTCACAACCTAAACTCAGACCAAATGTGGGACTGCTTCAGGAACACATTACATATTGCCATTTCAAAGTGTATACCATTGGGTAACAAAAACAAAAGATCAAAGACTAAACCGATATGGCTAAATAAAACTGTAAAACTACATGTTAAGGCAAAGAGAATGGCATTTATAAAATATAAGATGGAAGGGACGGCATTGGCGTTCCTTAAATACAAGGAATGTAACAAAAAATGCAAATTAGTAATCCGGGAAGCTAAAATAGAATGTGAAAAGCATATCGCCACAGATAGTAAAAAAAAAAAAAAATTCTACCAATATATTAACAGTAAAAAGGTGAGAAAGGAGCAGATAGGCCCAATAAAGGACGAAAACGGGAAGTTACTCACAAATGACAAGGAGAGGGCCGAGGCGCTGAACAATTTTTTCTCGACGTACGCAATAAAACACACAGTTCAACCGATAATATACCGCAATGGTTGACGGAAAGCGGGATACAACAAAGACTTAATATGCTAAATGCAAATAAAGCAGTGGGACCAGATAACCCTCACCCCATGGTACTTAGGGAACTAAGCCAGGTTATAACAATTTTTAAGGAATTTTTAAGGAATCCTTAGTGACTGGTAGGGTACCATGTGATTGGCGGAGGGCTAAGAATTCTTGAGGGACTGTAATATTCAGGGATACAAGTATTCCTAAGAATGAGATGATGCGTGGACCTATATGGGTTGGGCTTGATGGACGTATGTCTTTATTCAACCCCAAATACTATGTATGTAACTATGTAAGGTCTGGAACTCGCTGCCACAGGAAGTGATTTCCACTAAGAGTGTGGAATTATTCAAGAAACTCTTGGACGAGTTCCTTGGAGACCGTAACATACAGGGGTACAAGTACTCCTAAGAGCAAAATCACACATGGACTCATACACACGCACACACCAGCTCAAACATAAATGCATACACACAATAGGTTGTACTTATGTCTTTATTCAACCTCAAATACTATGTAACTATGTTTGCGGGGTCGGGAAAATTGAAACGTTTTGTGGGGTATTTTTAATTTTATTTAACTTTTTTATTTTTAACATTTTTTTTTAACTTCATTGCTATCACATGGGTGGGCTCACAAGCTCCTTATGTGATGGCACATTTGAGATGACAGGTTCTCTTTAAGGTGACATTAGGGGGTCTATTGGACCCCTAGTGTCACTTCAGTGGGGAATGAGAGCTGCCTGCTGAGGCAGCTGAATGTAAATACAGCATGCAGTGGCTGGGAGCAATAGCCAGCTTCCTATTGGCTATTTTAAATTACAATAGCAGGCTTGCTATTGCATCGACCCACTACCTACTGTCAATCAGCAGAGGAGGGAACTGAAGGATAAAGTTTTCCTTCAGGTCCTCCTCTGCTGGCATGGTAGTGGGCGGGTGCAATAGCCAGCCGGCTATTGCAATTTAAAATATCCGATAGCAGGTTGGCTATTGTTTCCAGCCGCTGATGGGTGACTTTGACGCCGGTGTTGTATCAATCCCTCGGGTTCGAGTCCGAGGGATTGATAGAACACCTGCAGAAGAGGGGGAGCAGTGGAGGTACGAGGTGGGGGCAGCAGGGGAATGCATAGTCACAGCAGTCTTTCCTCCGCTACTGGTGCTGGCTGCAGTGGTCTCGTGTCCCCGATGCCTCTGCTAATACAGGTGGGGAGAGCAGCGGGGATTGAAAAGGACACAGATCATTGCAGCCAGCACAGGCAGGGAGAAGAACGGAGGAGTGATTGCGGGGGATTCAACTAATTGATAATGAGAATCGTTAAGAATTCTCATTATCAATTATAATCGATTAGTTGTTGCAGCCCAAGTCTTTAGCCATGCATTTAGCATTCTAATCTCCTAGTATCTTTCCTGTGTTGCATGTGACAATATTGGATAACCTTGGAGGTCCTTCCCTTCAGCTTACCACCCAGTTCTCTAACCTGAGCCTCAATGATCTTTCATCTACCATTTGTTCTGTCATTGGTCCCAACATGTGGGTCATGCTCAGGCAAACTGTTCGGTTGCGGAGTTTCTGGTGACAAATTATTCACAGTCCTCACCGCCCCTACTAGATGGGGTGATCTCCTGGCTGTAAGGGGTAGCAGTAACATCTAGAACTGCCTCCTCTGGGTTTGCAATCATAACATCTTACAAGCCCCCTATGTGATAGCATATTGGCAGTGACAGGTCCTCTTTGAGGTGATACTGGGGGTCCAAAAGACCCCTTGTTACTTTTCCACTTTAACCACTTGAAGACCAGGTGCTTACACCCCTTCCTGGCCAGGCCATTTTTCAGTATTTCGCGCTGCAGTACATTGACATTTTTTCCGTCATACAACACTGCACTGAAATGAATTTTAAACCATTTTTTGGGTACAGACATAGCTTTCTTTTGGTGGGATTTAATCACAACTGGAGGTTTTATTTTTTACTATATTAAGGAAAAATTACTGAACATTTTGAAGAAAAAAAAAACTTTTTTTTACATTGTTAGGAAACAATTATTATTACCCAAATTTTTGGTAAAATATGGGATCACGTCGAGTAATAGACACCAAACATGTCAAGCCTTAAAATTGCGCGCGCCCGCAAAAAACGACCATACCCAAAATTGACCATAGGCGACGCTTTAAAAGCTTTTACCGCTCATCAGTTTGGTGTTATCAGTGATTAATGGCCCTAGAATTATTGCTCTCACTGCGACGATATGTAACGTGCGGCGTAATGGGCGCAATCGTCATTTTCGCAAGTATGCGCACCCGACACATGTTTGCACGTGTGTATGCATGGGTGGAGACTTTCAAAAATATATATTTTTTCCTATTTTTTTTCACTTAACGTTATTGTTATCACATGTGGGGCTAAAAACCCTCTATGTGATAGCAAAGAGGATGTGACAGGTCCTCTTTATGGAGACATCAGGGGTCTCCAAGACCCGTAATGTCACCTACAGAAATCTGCTCCACCAGCTTCTGAAGCTGGAAAGTGACACAAGAATGCAGAAGTGATGTAATATACATCACTTCCGCTTTCTGACACTGAAGAGGGTACCGATCTCCCTCTGACCCCTTTCACAGAGCCACCATGCTGGTTCCAGTTGTGCACTGAGCACAGTGGAGCTCGGGACCAGCGGGAGGGGGGCCGCACCGATCGGCACCTTATTCAAGTGATCGCTTGTATGTAAACAGGCATCGCTGCCTGTTTTTAAATTTGGGCAGTTTCCCGCTTGTGAGTGGGCGGGGCCAACATGACGTCTTTTGACGGCCTGTTACATCCAGGAAGCTCCCAGCCGGGAGGCGATTAAGCTATTGAAGTGCAGATAGCATCTCAATAGCTTATTGCTGAGCTGCAGTAGCCAAGCAATGACGGCTTAAGGATCGGAAGTGATGTAATACTCATCGCTCCCAGTCCCATAGACCCATTGTTCGCCAGTCTCCTCCCCAGCTTCCCGGGAAACACGGCGGGGGGTGGGAGGGGGCGGGCACTTTACCGTGAAAGCGATCTGACAGCAGCTGAGCCACCAGAATCGCTTCAATTGTAAAGTCCCGGCGGTCGTCTGTTTAAATGGGCCTGCTGTCACCGATGTATGCCTTAAGTCGGTGGCATTGAAAGGGTTAAACAAAAAGCCATACAATTCCCACTAACTTAATAAACATAGCCTTAACTATTCTAGCTTGACCAGCACAGATGTCTTGAAAATGTCTTTCTTCTAATATAGGTGAAGAAAGTGACATTAAACCCTCAGATTTGTTAACATAAACTAATACTGTAATGTGTGCCTTACTGTAATCCATGGTCGTTTCCCTTCTCTTTGCTGCTCTTCCTTTTAAATCCTCATGTCTTCTCATGCTTGGGGAGAACTTCCCTTTGCAGCTCATTGCCTCTTCCTGTAGTGCTGGCTCAGGTTTCAAACGTACACACAGACACCATGTAGCCATTCCGGAGACAAGGCAGTCTGCTGCAAAACAGAAGTTCTCCCCAAGCATGAGAAGAGATACGGATTTAAAAGGAAGAGCAGCAAAGAGAAGGGAAACATGTTTTATGTTAAAAAATCTGAGGGTTTAATGTCGCTTTAAGAACATATTTCATGCACAACGCAGTGGCATCTCTCCAGTTCCAAGCATGGCATCCAGTTCCAAGCATGGGCTTTACTTCCTTGGCCTTATTGTTTCGTTGTTCCACTTTGTTCTCCAGGCCAGTCAACATGCCTTGATTGGTCCCAATGCTGCCCAATAAAATACAGATTGTCTGATGTGATAAGTACTTTGGCAAACTAAAAACAGAATCCCTCGGGTAGTTAGAACTGACCAAATTCTTAATGTTCTTCAAAGGTACATACTGAAGTAGGTTGTATGGTATCTTTGATTAGTGTATACCTTTCAGATAAATAAGAGAGCTGAATTCACTGTGAAAATGCTAGCTGTTATTGCAAGCCCACACACTTTAATACTTTCTGATTTGAAGGTCCACCACAAGTTTGAAGCTTACAGAAAAGTCGAAATACATTTTCTGTATTCTTGTACCAGGTAGGTGATTCCACGTATTAGCCATTTTATGACCAGAGGCTATTGATGCCTAGATACCCAGGCCCAATTTAGTAGTCAGCTAACTTGCCAATAACTGTAATTTGCATACCTAAATTATTTTTATATACTTTTAGGACATCTAAGCCTTTTTATTTTTCAACACACAAGCCTTTTAGATGTAAGGACATGTACGCCCTTATTATTTATTTCTATCGGACACCAGCTGTCAAAGGGAAACTTTAATAAACAGAATACAGACAGGAAGGGTTTAAAGGTAGAGGGTCAGCATAGCTACCAGGAAACTGACTCTTTATGGCAAGATCAGCAGTGGTAGCCCCCATTTTCTCTTATATGTTTCTTTCAAGTTTGGCAGTTCAAAAGAGGGCCTTGTTCTTAGAGTGGGTTTAGGGTGCCCATAAACGCCCCACAACTGCTCTGCTTAGGTGACACATGCAAAGGAAGGACTTAAATTACATGATATGGTAATATCAATTACATGATATGGTGATGGCAAAGGTGAGTCCTTTAATTACATGATATGAAAATGTACATCATGTGAACATCTGGTGACAAACATACTTTACAATCTAATTGTACCAAAATATGATCTTTAAGTTTTTTTAAGTTCATGGATTTTAAAGCTAAACTCTGGACACAAAATCTTGAATTTAAATATACATTCATCTATAGCCCAAATGGATATAATCCACTTTGCAAACCCAGATATTACCTTGCAGTGACATAATCACTGTGTTGCACATAGAAATCTACAGGAGGGGGTGGATACAAGACCAGTCACCCTACACAAGGGGAGAGAGATGCAGTGACTGATCTTAATTACAGGAAACTCCAGCAGAAAGGAAAAGTTGTACACTGGATTATTGCACTAATCTTGTAGAAATAGACAAAGCACGCCATGATTCAAGTAAGAATACACATGCCTCTTGTAGTTTGATAGTATTTCCTTGTAGTTTAGCGTTAATCATCCATAGCTTGTTAATGACTGTCTGAGACTCCATACTTAGTGAGACAAATCCTCTATTTAGTTCTATAAATGGCACAGTCAGAAAGTTGGGGTTTACTTAAATATCTTATGTATTTCTTTTGAGGTTGGAACAAAGGGATTTGAAAACAATCATCCAATTAATAAATGCTTTAATATAAAAATTATAACTAAGAAACTCTGTTAAACGTTTGCTCGACTGCAGTATCCTTCTGTTATGGATAATAAGCCACTTTGATTTTTCTGTTGCTTCACAGCAGGGAGTATGAGCATGATGCTTTACGTAGAAAGTTCAATCATGCGAGAAATACAAGCTCCGAGGATGAAGATTATGGATGGGGCGGTCCAGCTACTGATCTGTAAACTACTGAATGATCACCTACATACCACGGGATTTCAGCATAAACTGTACACCAGCTTTCTTTATATCTTGTTGAGATGCTACAATGAACAAATTTTATATGCATATGTTGTTATTGTTTGTATTTTATAATAAATAAGCTTTAACCACCTATGTGCATTTAATTAATACATTTGCCAAAGTTTTCTTAAGTTAAGCTAACCATACACGGTTATATTTCTGCATTGCCCTTTGAGGGACACGGCTCTGAAGAATTCTGAGATATAGTTATGCTGCTGCCTTCAGGAGAGATGGACCTTCCCTCCTGCAGGTTGCTGGGACCTTCCCTCCTTTTTACTATTGTTTGTATAATTTAACTTTTCCCCGCCATTATGAAAAACCTATGATGCACTTGCTTTATACTGTGCTTGTGTGCACACTCACGCTTCCTCAGCATGGATGCATTGAGCTGATCAGTGGTGTGTCCCCAGACCTCTAGTGAGGATGCATGTGCCACCTCAGCTCTCCTCCTGCCCTCATACCACACAGCTGTAAAGGTGCCTATACACCTGCCGATTATCGTACGATCACCCGCGATTATCGTACGGTAATCGGCAGGTGTATGGACGACTTTAGTCTTCCGAGCACGCTGGAAAACCTGGCGAAAATCATACGATTTTCGGCGGGTTGGTAGCGTGCTCGGAAGACAAATGGCGCACGGGCCCGGTGTGCGCAAGTGCACACTGCCCGCTCAGCACTGCAATCATCGGAAGCCCTCCCCTCAAGTAGGATCTGCCTGTCCAAGATGGGCAGGCCGTACGAAATTTGAATCATCTTACAACCATCACACAACGAAATACACTATATTGCCAAAAGTATTGGGACACCCCTCCAAATCATTGGATTCAGGTGTTCCAATCACCTCCATGGCCACAGGTGTATAAAATCAAGCACTTAGGCATGCAGACTGCCACCTGTGCAGTAAGGCTATCTGTGAAATTGCCTTGCTACTAAATATTCCACGGTCAACTGTTAGTGGTATAACAAAGTGGAAGCAACTGCATGAAGTGGTAAGTCACGTAAAATGACAGAGCAGGGTCAGCGCTTGCTGAAGCGCACAGTGCGCAAAAGTCGCCAACTGTCTAAAGAGTCAATAGCTACAGACCTCCAAACTTTGTGTGGCCTTCAGATTGGCACAACAGTGCATAGAGAGCTTCATGGAATGTGTTTCCATGGCCGAGCAGCTGCAGCCAAGCCTTACATCACCAAGTGCAATGCAAAGCGTCGGATGCAGTGGTGTAAAGCACGCCGCCACTGGACTCTAGACAAGTGGGGACGTTTTCTCTCGAGTGACGAATCACGCTTCTCTGGCAATCCAATGGACGTGTCTGGGTTTGGCGGTTGCCAGGAGAACGGTACTTGCCTGACTGCATTCTGCCAAGTGTAAAGTTTGGTGGAGGGGGGGGATTATGGTGTGGGGTTGTTTTTGAGGGGTTGGACTTGGCCCCTTAGTTCCAGTGAACAGACCTCTTAAGCCACTGACCTCTACATGAATGCCTGCGTTGGCAGTAAAAGGTAGGATGACAGGCTTCTCATTCTGTGGAGGTACCCACTCCTCCTCCCCATTAGGGGTAGCATGGCTTTTTGGCTGCTGGCTCACCAACAAATTATATGTCATCAAATTGGGTCATATTACAAACTGGATGGACACTCATAGTGAATGAAAGATGCAGATGATTTAAATCTCAGGGTAGGTGACTACTGTGCAAACAATTCTGGCGTTTTTTTACTAAAACTACTGGTCACAGCCATATATGTGGAGGCCCAACTGATTTCTACATCTATACTCATACCTTTGTACAAGCTCCTTTACAACATATGTCCTGTGTATGCCCATAAGCTCCTGAAGAGCGGTGGTACCGCGAAACGCGTAGAGCAAGAGTTGAGCACTTCTCCATGGAAAAATATCTATAAATATTTTTATATATAAATCAAAGTGGTCATGGTAATGCCTAAAAAGTAAATTTTCTTCTGTTCTTTCTTATTCAACAAATTATGTCACTGCGTGTGTCAGTAAACTGTTGGTGCTGTTAGATGCCAAGGCATTTGCGTCCTCCAAACAAAACTTGCACTGCATAATTTAGCAACACACTGCCTAACCTACAGACTAAATAACTAACCGTTTTTTCTCTTCCGTTCATTGAAGGACACAGGGAACAGATCTAGGATCATGTATTGTAGGGTTATATTGCCACCTGCAGGAGAAGGACGCTAGGCACAAAACTAAAGACCAATTACAGCCTAGGGATGACCCCTGCCGGTGGCCCAACCCCCCACCTGCTGACAGGTCTCCAGTTTTTTGCCTAGCATCAGGAGTAAGGAGCTAAGAATTTTATCTCGGGTATTCTTACCTGGCTTCCTTTTTTACTGGCTGGATCTTCTAGCAAGTGTTGTCAGGGCGACATGCTGGATGTCATGGATCCTTGTAGTTTTCCATGGTGGAACGGCGAACGCACGCAGACTCTGCCACGATGGGTCGGCTGCGACGGCTCTGTTTCGACGGAGTTGCCTGTGGGTTCATCCCGGGGGAGTGCATGTGACGGGGGGTCATGGCCGGCCAATCACAGCACTCCTTACAGGTTGGCGACGCCGCAATTGCGGTGGGGGGCATCCGCTCCACGATACCTACGCGTCCTGACTTCTGGAGGATCCGGCGTGGACGTCTCGTAGATGTAGGTGGAGCAGAGTGGACCGGGTTCTCCCTACTGGTGGTATGTATGTGAGGGGGTCCTTGCGAGCGCCAGGTAGGTTGGGCATGCTGCAGCCTGACTGACTTCAGTCTACCTTGACCCGGCGGGTCTTGGTGCCAGGTCGCTGTGGGGCCTGTGGGCTCCGTTTGTCCCTTCCCCTCCTCATCACCTCACCCTCCTATGTCGTTGAAGGACGTGAGGCATTGGGTGGCTGTGTCCTGACTGGATCGACATCAAGGATGCCTACCTTCACATCCCCGTCTGTTCCTTCCATCAACGCTACCTTCGTTTTGCAGTGGGGGACGACCATTACCAGTTTGTCGCTCTAGCCTTCGGTATGGCATTGTTGCGTTGCCGGGGAATCTTGGTTTTGGGGTACCTAGACGATCTGCTGAAGGCGGAGTCGCATTCTACTCTGGTGACAGACCTTGCGGTCATTGGAGGAGTTTGGCTGGCTCCTGAACTCCCAGAAGTCGTGCCTAATGCCATCAACTCGTCTGGAGTATCTGGGCCTGGTTCTGGACTCCACCCAGGCGCGGGTTTTCCTGCCCCCAGAGAAACTCCTAAAGCTTCGCTTGCATGCGTGGTTGTTGAGATTGCGCTGGTGGTCGACGATCCGATCTTGCATGAGGGTTCTGGGTTTCATGGTGGCCTTTCGAGGCGGTACCTTACGCGCAGCACCACACACGGGTTCTTCAGGGGGACATCTTGTCGCAATGGAACAAGTCTCCCTTGTCCCTGGACAGGGCTGTTCGGGCGTAGAGGGCCTCCCTGCTTTGATGGCTTTGGTCTACGGCTCTAGTGTTGGGCAAGTCCTTCCTTCCCCTCCGCTGGACAGTGGTCACCACGGATGCCAGCCTTTTGGGCTGGGGGGGGGTCCTGGGCTTTTGGACGATGCAGGATCGTTGGTCGTCAGAGAAGAACCTGCTCTCGATCAACGTGCTGGAGCTTCGGGCGATCCGGCTCTCCCTTTCACATTGGACGCACCGTCTTCCTTTAATTTAAAAAAAAATGGCTCCGTCGATGTAATCCAGCGTAAATCACGATGCACGACCCCCGCCGACCCATCGAAATCAAAAAAGTCCCACCGCACAAAGACTGTCCGATCCCGACGAAAAATCGCCGCACTATGACATTCAGCCCGAAAATAAACAGATGGGAGGAGCGAGCCGTGACGTCACGGCTCGCTCCGCCCATTTGACATTCTCAGCTGTCCAATGCTACATAGCATTCGGGAACTCCCGAATGCTATTCGGGTCTGTGAGCCCTCGGCTCGTGTCATATGAAAAGCATTACGACACCTCGGCTCATAGACCCGAATAGCATTCGGAAACCCTCGACTAGCATTCGGGAGTACCCGATTTCTATGTAGCATTTGACAGCTGAGAATGTCAAACATCACGTCTCGCTCCGCCCATCTGTTTATTTTCGGGCTGAATGTCATTTTGCAGCGATTTTTCGTCGGGATTGGGACAGTCTTTGTGCGGCGAGACTTTTTTTAAAATTTCGGTGGGTCGGCGGGGGTCCTGCACCGTGATTGACGCTGGATTACATCGATGGAGCCATTTTTTTTTTATTAAAGGAATAGTCAAAAATTCACTGGGCTTTTTACTATTTGATTTAACCCTTAAGTGAATGGGTAGAGGACGATCGAGGGCCCCCCCTCCCTGCGCCTTACCTGCCAGGCCAGTGCTCGGATCAAGGGTCTGATAGGACTGTTAGGGGGGAACCCCACGTTTTTCCCCATTTTTTGGGGCTGGGGTTCACCCTTAATTCCTACCAGACCTAAAGGGTCTGGTATGAATTGGGGGGGAACCTCACACTTTTTTTTTTCTTCATCTTCTGCAAACTAAATTACTTTTTTTTTCCTAATGTCATTTTGCTGCAACGAAATTTCGTCCAAAAACGAAATTTCGACCGGACTACCGCTAACAAATTTCAGGAAATCGTGAATTCTGATTCGTTTGCATTCGTTTTAGCTGTAATTCGGATACATCCGAATCTCCGAAATTTCGTCCGAATTGCGTTTCGGAACGAATCGCACATGTCTAGCGGACGCAGTGGATGCCCTGGTGGCTCCGTGGGATCGTTAAGGTCTACTTTACGCGCTCCCTCCGATTTACCTTTTGCCACGGCTTCTTCGCAGGATAGCGGCCGAGGGCATTCCCGTCATCCTCGTGGCTCCGGATTGGCCAAGAAGGGCATGGTACGCGGATGTGGTTCAGTTGGTAGCCGACGTTCGTCCGGATCTTCTATCCCAGGGCCCGCTGTGCCGTCCGTCTTTTACAGTCGCTGGATTTGACGACGTGGCTGTCTCTTGGACACGGTTATTTCGCCGTGTCCCGACGGATATACCATCGCACGTGAAGGGCTTATTTTTCCTGGCGTGAGTCGGGTGGTTTTCCGCCTCGTGTGTTCTCTGTGAATAGGATTCTTGCCTTTTTGCAGCATGGCATGGATCAAGGTCTGGCCTTGAGTACGATAAAGGGCCAGGTCTCGGCCTTGACTATTCTTTTTCACAAGCCCATCGCTTCCAACGCCCTCGTTCGCACCTTCGTGTAGCGGGTTACTCGTATTGCTCCGCCTGTTTGGTCCCCGTTGCCGCCTTGGGATCTGAACTTGGTGCTCTGGGTTTTGCAGGAATCTCCTTTCGAACCTGTGCGTGAGATTTCTCTTCTGTCTCAAAAGGTGGCCTTTTTGGTGGCAATCACCTCAGTCTGCAGGGTATCGGAGTCACCGTTGCTGGTCCTGTATCAGGTCAAGGTGGTTCTGCATTCTCAGGCCTTCCTTCTAACCTAAAGTGGTTTCTGCCTTTTCATCTCTATGAGGACACTGTCTTGCCTTCCTTGTGCCAGAAGCCCGTTCACAGAAGGAGAGGATGCTACACTGTTTATATGTGGTTTGCCCTCTCCGGGTTTATTTGGAGGCTACGGCTTCCTTCCGGTCAAGTACCTGTTGAGTGACACGGGGGTAGGCAGCAGCTAAGCCCAACTTCCACGAAGGGGTCCCTGGCATAACACCAGCTACTTCTTAGATTCAACTTGCAGGTAAGTCTGTCGCACAGAGGAGCAGGGTCCACATCTCGGTTTGTGACAGACTGTTCAAGTCAAGCATGCACCCCTTCAAGGTGCCGCTGCCTTCTGACGACCCTCTGGAAGTCTTGTCCAGCAAACTAAAGATCAAAGCACGCTACACAAGATCATGCTTTACAATACTGGTTCGACCTGGATTCTTGTCTAGACCACCTGCAAGACTCCCTGGAGGTCCTGACCACACCTTCAATCCCTCATGTCAGCAGAGCCCCTCCATCATAACGCTGTGCCTACCACCACCTCCTTGTTCCTCTGGGGATTCTAAGAGCTGTTGCATAGAACAAATCCACTTCTAACTGTATTCTCAGAATTTCCCCACTCATTGTTCCAAGGTGATCTCCTTCTTAGCCAGTGATGCCGCGGGGTACCCTCTGAGAAATTGCAAACCAGGAGATTGTCTCTTTCCCATAGTCCAAGCCACCGTTTACTGCATGTTCAATGAGACTGGTCATGCCTCCTCAACAGCTTATTCCCTCCTATGCCATTCCCATGGAAGCATGACCAAAGGGAGAGCTGGCAGACAAATGCCCAAATTCTCACCAGGAATGCCAGTCTGTTTACTCACGCAAAAAGGCTGAGCTTAGTTGTCCCCTCACCTAAGGCCTCTGCATGTAATGAGGGGAGAAGAGAGATTCAACCAATGTTCCCAGTGTCTGGGGAAACTCCTAGGTCTTGTACACCTTGGGGGGCTTACTAGAACTTTCTCTTACACCCTCTGTGAATGCCTGCATAATTACCGTCCATCTATACTTCAGAGGTCAGTCAATTCCTGTTCCTGCTTTTGACTAATTTCATTGGGGCCCTCCACGCCCTAGTTCCCACGCTCATCCTGAAACCAACAAACTGAAAAGTCCACTTCTCTCTCTCAGCCAGTAATAGAAATTTGCTTTCAGTTTGCCCATCCACCAGTAAATGGTGCCCCTCAAGATGTTCATTGGAGTGCTACATTAGCAAACCCATAGATCACCTCCTCTAGCAGGCTAGGCCTTTCTGGGTTGCAGCGACACCCGCCAACCATAAATTGGTCCAATCTCAAAATCCTGGCTTAGGGCCCTCTGCCATTCCCAGTGTTTTCCCTTGATGAATGTTTTTATGAGCCTTCCATCCTCTGGCAGCTGTACAGTCATCTGGGTTGTGGTCGACAGGTTCTCTAACATGAACACTTCTATCTGCTGCAGCCCTGGCACTAATTTTTATCTGGGATTTTTGTTTAGACTACACATCATGCCATCTTAAATCTGTTGTAAATATTATATAAAACATATCCTACAGACATACTTTCAATCATGTATATGAACAAATATGTCTAACAAAATTGTCTCAGACAATGGCCAAATGGAGAGAACTAACCAGAACCTGGGGCAGTACCTTTTGTTTTCATCTCCATTTACCACTGATGCACCTGCAGTCTCCTCTGCTCCACCTCCGATACCAACAGATTATGCTGCATCACCACTGCATTCGCAGTTGCTGCTCTCCCCACCCAAAAAAAAAAAAAACCTGCTGCCTTAAGTGCTGAACCACTTGTGTCCCAGCTGTCATTTTAAAACAGTACTGGGAGCTAGCAGCTATTTATTCCAGCACTGTTTTAAAATGGTCTAGTGGCTCCTGGGGGGTCATCACCAGCACTCGCTCTGAAACGGCCAGCTCCAGGGTCCAACACAGCCCAGGAGTTTAAATGATCAAATCCTGGACTTTTGATTGTTTTACGGCTCGCACCATAGGAGCGCAGTCGAATTGAATGTAAACAGAATGCTTCCACTTTCTGTATACATTGAAAGTGTAGTGATGTCACGAGTTACATCATGACACTTCCTCCGACTACAGAGTTGTTAGAGCTCTGTCCAGGGTCTTCCTGCTGCATGCACTGTTACAACTGGTCTTGTGATTTTGACTGTGCAGGTAGAGGACATGTCCGTCTTAAAAGATCCTGTGGACAAGAAAGGAAAACCTATTTTGTGCTTGCAGTTCATGCACTGCAACCTGATGTTACAACCATGTCCCTCTGTGAGACCTTAGTCCTCTGGTCCAAGATATCCCAAGAATAGAAAAAGCCAGCACCCCAAAATGAGCCTCAGCTGTACCCCAGTAAACTTAGGCTCATTAGGGGGTGCTGGCTTTTTCTATTTTATAAGCTATATTGCAATATCACCAGTAGCCATACACCTTCTACTAGTGGAGTTCAGGGACAGGTGCAGGATGGATTTATCTATAGTTTGGTCCAAGGATATGCTTCTGCATTTAGGGTCTATCCTGACAAATCCCTTGTCCTCCCAACAGCTGGAGCTCATATATGTGGCTCTTTATTCCAGTGTTCATAAGGCAGCACATATCATTTGCTTGATGTCTATGATGAGTCTCCTTTCGGTACACATGTAGAGGACCCTAGGTCAGTGTGTGGAACAACAATTCAGGAAATACCTTCTGCACATGCCGTTTGAGTGGGGAACACCTTTTGGTGAATCCCTGAATAACTTTTCTCACAGGTCTCAAAATCCAAGGTAAAGCCTGGGCGTCATTTCCACCATATGCTCTAGACTCTCAAAACCTCCAATCAAGTCCTCCTTGCAATAAGGGCAGGTGCCAATTTTGGGGACTCCTTGTGGCCCCAGGCCATTTTGCACTTCTTGGTCTAAAAGGTGATATTTAGGGGCTACAAGCTGGAATTTTGCTCTCTACTTCGACCCCACTTCATTTTGCCAAAACAGCCAACCTCCCTGCAACAACCATCAGATCTCCAAGCTGCTCTGGCACACCTCCTTGCACAAGGAGCAGTAGCCCTTGCCCCAGAGGAAGAGCGGCTCCAAAAGTGCTAAAAAAATTTGCATGGAATCTGATCAGAAGTTAGTCTAGGAGCTGACCGACCCTTCGCTTTTGCATGAGGGTCCTGGGATTAACGGTGGGCTCCTTCAAGGTTGTCCCATAAGCCCACTTTCACTCCAGATCCTTGCACCTCAACATTCTGGTTGCGTTGGACTAGAAGGCTGTCTCTAGACCAGCACATTCGCTCAAACACTAAGACCAGGCTTTCCCTGGCCTGGTGGATCACAAGTTGGTAAAATCCTTTCCTTTACTATGAAAGGTTCTAACGATGGACGCCAGTCTGAGCTGGGGGACTCCTGGATTCCCTCTTGGTACAGGGAACCAGAAGAACCTCATCTCCCAAGCAATATTCTGGAGCTCAGACCTGTCTATCCCTTCAGTGCTGGACCTCTCAACTGCAAGGTCACTTCACCAGAATTCAGTCAGACTTCACCACAGCTGTGCCGTACATCAGCCAGGGAGGAACCAGAAGTCTTGCAGCTCAAAGAGAAGCAGAAGAAACACTGGCATGGGTGAAACGCTGTTTCAGCCCTGACCGCTTTACACATTCCAAGCAAGGAAAATTGGCAGGCTTACTTCCTCATTCAACAACGTTTGGAATCAGGAGAATTGTCTCTATATCCTGAGGTGTAGGACCTCTGTCGCAGATGGTGGGCACCAGACATGTTCAACAACCCACTGAGCAAGTTACTCTCCAGGACCATGGATGCTCTGGCTTTCACAGTGGTTGCTTAGTAGGATCGGTTCAACCTGATCTATGCATTATCCCTCTAAAACTTTGGAAGGTAGAGATGCAGGGCAACCCGGTAATTCTTATCGCACCAAACTGGCCCAGGTGGTACTTAGACCTCATCAGTCTGCTGGCAGACTTTCTGTGGGCCCTTCCAGATCATCAGGATCATATGTCCCAAGGAACGCTTTACCACCCTGCTTTGCTGGCTTCAGCAACCTGACTGTTGAAGCCCAGGACCTAAATGGTATGGGTCTATCTGATTCAATTATACCTACACTTTTAAAAGGTAGAAAGTAGACTTCTCACAAAGTCTGCCATTGCACCTGGAAGGTATCCCAAGAAGTACACTGTAGGTCAAATCCTGGCTTTTCTCGAGCCTGACCTGAATTAAAATTAGGCCCTAATTATCATCTAGCATTTCTCTTGCCTCTGATTCCTTAGTTTAAGCCTTTCTATCAGGCTTAAACTAAGGAATCGGAGGCAAGATTGTACCGGGGCTTGAACAAGTGGCTGCGGTTAGTGGCATGCAGAGCGGAAGCAGAGGCAAGCAGATGCGTGCTGCCTAGTCTCATCACCGGGGGATCAGAGACCCGCGGCCGGAGAGCAGTGATCAGCGGAGGAGTGAGCGGAGCTGATCACTGAAGCGCATTGGGAGGGGGTGAGTGGAGCGTGACCGGAGAATGAATCAGAGGAGAGGTGGGGTGGCCCGGAGCTGTGACAGGAGCTCATGCTTGTGACCGAGTGGAGATTGAGAAAGGTGAGTTTGAGTTACTGATTGAGTGCATCTGTGATACTGTGGGTTTGTGATACTGATTGCAGAGAAAGTACTGTGGAAATAACTATTACTAAATTGTTGGGCCTTAATAGCATCAATCTGCTGGGATTTACTGTGGTACAAATTGTGTTACTAACAACTACTGCACACTAGTATTATTAGTCTGCTAGGAATTGCTGTGGTAATAACTGTTTTAGGAATAATTGCCAGGCACTGGGAGCAATAATTTGTTGAGAAATTGCTGCGGTACTAACGGTGTTACTAACTTGCTGAGAACTCTGTGGTACTGTTACTAATAGGGCATTTTGTAGTAGTAGTATTTTCTGCTGGGAATTATTCTGGTACGACATTAAAAAAAAAACTTTTTGGGCATTGGGAGTGATAATCTGCTGGTATTTACTGGGGTACTAACTGTGCTACTTTTTATCTGCTGGGCATTTGGAGGAATAAACTACTGGATTATTAATTGCTGGACAATGGCTGTATTAATCTGTAAAGGAATAGCTGTGGTACAAATTGTGGCTTCAGTAACTGCTGTGCTTTAAGAGTATTAATCTGCTTGGAGTCCTGGGATAATTGGTGAGGTGCATAATCAGCAGGCAATATAAACATATGCTTTGAAAACTTTGTTGGGCACTTGGTGTGATATAGCAATAATTTTGAGTTACATCCGGGCCTAAAATTAAATAAAATTTGTAAAAAATGTTTTCCATGAGTGGGTATGCAACCCGGTGCACATCTTGCTGATTGTATGCGTTTCTTGAACACGCGTTCGAGGGTGAATACTGTTGCGCCAGATGCGAGCTAGTTGTTTGTTTGGAAGCCCAGATTCTGGATCGAAACAATAAACTGGCAATACTGCGGAGCATAAACAACATGGAAAGAGTTTGGATCTGACTCACTGGGTGACCGTTAGAAGGCAGGGTAGAGTGTGAGAGAGGTCAGTCCTGAATTAATACACCCCAATAAATATGCTAGTTTGAAAGATGTTGGGGATATTAAATCAGGGTGACATTGCTGCAGCAAGACGCTTCCTCTAGCCACAGGGAGTGTGACTGCTCCAGCAAGGATGGGAGCAGGATGGTGGGGCAGAAAAGACAGATTTTGGTGGTGGGGATTCTAGTTTCAGACGGGCAGACAGGGTAATCTGCCATCGGGACCGTGGAACAGTCTGCTGCTTACCAGGGGCTCGGGTTCGGCACATTGCGGAACGGATGGACACGTTACTGGTTGGGCATGACCCAGCTGTCATGGTGCACATCAGCACCAATGACAAAATTGGAGGCAGATGGAGTGTCCTAAAAAACGAGTTCAGAGACTTAGGTGCTAGACTGAAGAAAAGGACCTCCACGGCAGTATTCTCTGAGATACTGCCGGTGCCACAAGCTACTCCAGAGAGGCAGAGGGAGTTGAGGGGAGCTGGAAACAGAGAGAGAGCTTTGGATTCATGGAGAACGGGGCTGACTTCTCAGTCGGTTACCGGCTCTATAGCAGAGATGGGCTGCATCTTAATGGGGAAGGTGCAGCACTTTTGGGGGAGAAAATGCTTAAAAGCTCCTCCAGTCTTTTAAACTAGATTGGGCGGGATGGGGAAAAAGACATAGGGGGGAATTTATCAAAACACTTGCGACAGTTTTAGCCTCTTCGAATCACATGTTGGTAGACAGATTTGCACATAAAAAAAAAAAATTATGTTTACTTCAGAGCCTGCACTACTTTTTCAACTGCATGTTTGTTGCACCTTTTTTTGCATGTGTTTTCATCTCCACTTATTCTGGGCTGTCTGAAACTGGAGCATCACCTAAGAAAACACTTACAACTTAAGAAGTCCCCATGACCTCTTGACCTCTTCTTCAAGATGCAACAGTTAAGCTTTTTGCCTGAAGTTAGAAGTCTTTCTTGGAGTCTATTAAACCTCATTTATCAACATTGAACTTGCACGGAAAATATTTGCACCAGATTTATCAAGCTAGTGTAAACACTCGCAATGCTTTAATACATTCCCCCCCATAGAATATGTAACTTCAGGGGTCTTTAAAATAGAGGGGAGTTATAAAAGGGGCTCACTCCAGTCAAACTATTTAGTAATGTACAAATTAGTAATTTTCATACTATAATAAGGTCAATAATTGTGAACCAGGTATGAGCAATAACGAATCTTGTATTACTAGCACTAAACTAAAATGTATGTACACAAATGCTAGAAGCCTAGCAAATAAATTAGAGGAGTTCGAACTCATGTTACTTGAAGAAGACTTCAATATATTGGGAATAACAGAAACGCGGCCAGACAGTGCACATTACTGGGCAACTAATGTACAAGGGTACAACCTGTTCAGGAGGGACAAGGTTGGTAGAAGGGGGGAGGGGTATGCATGTATGTGAAAAACAACCTAACTGTACATAGACGAGATGACATCATGGCAGATAGTAGCGATGGTGTGGAGTCGTGGTTAGAACTAGAAAAGACAGAATCTAGTGGTAAACTTAATTTGTGTGTATGTTATAAATCCCCGAATATAGGAGGAGACTCTACTACATTCTCAAATAGAATTGGCTGGGGAGCAAGGAAATGTTATTATAATGGGTGACTTCAATTACCTGGACATTGGTTGGGCAAACGGAACCTCTCATTCGATAAAGGCAGGAAGTTTCCTAGAACTGTTGCGGGGCAATTTCATGGACCAAATGGTTGAGGGCCCAACCAGGAAGAATGCTATACTAGATTTAGTAATCTACAATAATGCGGACCTAGTTGTAGACACAGCGATTAGGGATACAATGGTAATAGTGATCACAGGATGATTACTTTTAATGTTGGCTATAGCAAAGAGAAGTGTGTTGGTCAGACAAGCACTCTAAATTTCAGAAATGCAAACTTCGATAAGCTGCGTTATCTAGTATATGACAACAAATGGTACACATTATTTCTAACAATGAACACTGATGAGAAGTGGGATTGTTTTAAGAATACATTACATAACACTATTACCAAGTGCATACCATCGGGTAACAAACACAAAAGATCGAGAGCCAAGACTGCATGGTTAAACAAAACGGTAAAACAACACATCAAAGAAAAGAAGCTGGCATTTATAAAATATAACATGGAGGGGACTGCAGTGGCATTCCTATTTAACTATATGGCAGATGAGGTTTAATGATGAGAAATGTAAAGTAATGCACTTTGGGGTTAAAACAGGCAAGAGGAATACACATTAATGGGTACTCAACTAGGGAACTCAGAAAAAGATTTGGGGGTCATAATTGACAGCAGACTGAACAATAGCTGGCAATGCCAGGCAGTGGCAAACAAAGCGAGCAGAGTACTGTCTTGTATTAAAAAGGGAAGGAACTGTAGAGACAAAACAATAATTTTGCCACTTTATAGATTACTGGTTCGGGCCTCATCTTGAATATGCGGTTAAGTTTTGGACACCGGTCCACAGAAAGGATGTCCTGGAGCTGGAGCAGGGCCAAAGAAGCGCAACCAGGCTAATTAAGGGGCTGGAGGATCAAGACTACGAGACAAGGTTGCTAAATTTAAACTTGTTCACGCTGGAAGTGAGGGGATTAAGAGGGGCACATGATTTTGTTTTACAAAATGTTCAGTGGTGATAGCAACATCGGCACTGAACTTTTTACTGTAAACTCCAGAACAAGGACTAGAGGCCACCACCTAAAATTGGTGGGAAAAACAAAGGTCATAGGGGCTTCTTTTCCGTTAGAGCGGTGACATTTTGGAACTCTCTCCCACCAGTAGTGGTATCTGCAAAGACTATTGATTCGTTCAAAAATAAATTAGATTCCATCATAAGAGACCATAACATACATATGTATATGTACACTTAAATACTAGACCACACATGGACTCTTATACACACACACACACACACGCATGCACAAGAGACACGCACACACACAAAGGTTGAACTTGATGGAACTGTCTTTTTTTCCAACCTCAAATACTATGTAACTATGTATACCAGGTGTTAACCACATTGTTCCCACTGTATGCTCCTCAGTGACTCAGAGGGATATTAACTTGGTTGAACCTATTAGAGATATCCCCCTATCTACTCTCAGGCATAAGGTCACGTTGTCAAGGCGGGACTCTGAGTTGCCAGCCTTAACCTGTAAATAATTTTTTCTTTGTGCTTTTATAAAGACAAGGTTGTCTTTAGGGCCAAGGCCTCTATTTTCCAAGGTGGTTTCTGACAGCTGGTTATTTCATTGTAACAGCTGATAATATCCAATAGCAGCAGGGGGAGCAGTGGCAGAGGAGTTGGATGTAAGAGATGTGTCCTAAAAACTGTGTTGAAATTGTAAGGGATAAACATCTTATTAATCACTTCAGGATTTTAAACATGACTATACTGTTGCAAGTACCCACTTAGGGGGAAAATAGGAGACCCTTTTCAAAAAATGGCTGCACAGTGATCCATAAAATATATCATCACAAAGGTTATACAATGTTGATCCACACTAATTTTAAGGCTGCAGGAAATTCAGTTACGTGTAATCATCAGAAGTTAATTCTTTGCTGCTATCATATCTGAAGGCTGCATGTCTTTATAAATAACATAAGTGATGGCCTTCAATGCAAAGTAAGAGCCTTGGTCTTAATCACAGAATCCACGATTGTTATACTTAATCAACAAAGTACCCCGACACAGCAAACATTTCAACCCTGGACCTCTGCTTATGTGAGCCCCAAGTTCATATGTAGAAATGTTCAGTAGGTGGCCTCATCAGTATAATGTGCCATGCTAGTTATCAGTCAAGGCATTCCATATCCAACAGTGCATATTCCAAGACGTTTCTGCAATGTAGGTAATTTTCATGTGATCGATTTTCTGGCACAGCAGCCATATTTAAGGGAAAATGGATATCTGCCAAATGTGCCTCAGCAATGTACATCTCATCTCAACGAGATATGCATCTCAATGTTGACATTAAAATAATATATGGAAAAACATGTACTTCTTGATCTAGAAGGGCAACTGCAACAGTCTGGTCTTCCAACCAAGTATAACAAATGTACAAAGGTTTGCTATGCATTCCACTAAAGCCATGCACTGTTCAACTTTTATATATTCTATATAGAGTTCATGTATACTCATCCTTGTGGGTCAATTCATCTAGTAATTCAAGGAGCATCACTTTATCTCAGGGGGACATGGAAGTGAATTCTGACAACCTGACCTGTTTCACCAGCCCAACTGGCTGCATCAGGAGTAAGGTGGAAACATTTTTTTTTTTTAATGTCTCAATTAGGTGTTTTTGGGATACCACAACTTACACTGTACCAGTATGAATAATTTAAACTTCCTATGAACATAGGCACTGGAGCCAATTACAATTTGATTTTACAATATAAATAACTACATCTGCAACATGAATGGAAGTCTGACATTTTGATAAGAATTTAATCCTTTTAACTGCGTATGAAAACAGGCCCAATGATGGACACAACTAGCAGGGGGAGAGATCTGCGGTTGTGGATGGGTATTGGGGCGATGCAGTCTGTTTTGATGCTGCCCCAATGCGCGAATGAGCCCAGGGGGGAGGGGCCCGTTTTTGGACAGGGAACCTCTCACCAGATGCGCTGTTTGGGGGTGGGAGAGACTTGCGGCTGGAGCGGGGTGGCTGGACAGCACGAGGAGAGAAATCCTTCCTACAATGAGGAACTCCAGGATAGATGTGCTGTCCCCCCTGCTCTTTTGCCGACTTGTTCTCGCCACCCTCTCTCCTTCTTGGTTGGTTAGAGTCCTCCGGGGGTGTGGACCCATCCATTGCCCAATTTTCCAACAGAAGTTATCTTAGCTTTGGATCTACAAAGAAATGACAGAGTTTTGTCTCCAATAAACCTCCTGAGGAAGCTTTAGCGAGCGAAACGCGTCGAGGGCCGGAATAGTGCAATTATAGATGAAAATTATGCTTGCCTTGTAAATGTGTATGGATAATCACGCACCAAATGCATAACCATTACTACAAAAAATATATTGTTATTATTATATACACCATGCAATTGCACTGAATCCCCCTCCATCCCCAGATGAAGAATGGTTTTCAGAGCCCCGAGAATTCTGGAACACTGAATCATGGGAAATCTTGAGTGACATTACAAATATGTTATGAGACTAGAATTCATGTTCTGGTATTATACTTAGTCATGTCCACAATGTAGCCCCAAAGAATAAAATAGAAATGTAAAACCTTTTGTGATTTTCTTTTTTGTAGGAAATGCATTAAACCACTGCATTTGTCTTTAATGTATTATTTGCCCAGAGCTGAAGAAAAAAAACCAAATCAAAATGGTTTGCTAGCAACAAATGGTAAAAAAATTAAAAAAATCTCCAGAAAAGAATTTCCCCGTAAGACGTTACCAGTAACGGTATTTCTGGGAATCTGCCATGACAGCAACCTGCCAGATGATTGGTTCCTCTGTCTACAAAAAACACCACTAGAACAGTTTGAAAACCCCCTTCCACCTCCCTCAGTTGAGATTAAAGTAGACAATCTCCACCAGTGCACAAGGAAAGCCAACACCAAATACAATCACCACAACTAAGGGTGGGAAGTTGACTTGCTGTCTTGGAAGATTCTCATAAATACCGTTACCGGTAAGTCTAACTGGGAATTTCCCCAATCATTTTCCAAGACAGCAACCTTACAGGAGAAGCAATAAATAAACAAGCCGACCCCCAGGGTGGGACCACTATCTGTAGCACTTTACTGCTGAACACTAGGTCTTATTGCATAAAAACCTTCATATTACCGAGACAGACGAAGGTAACCAATAGCCATTCTACAGATTTGCTGCACTGAGGCTCCCGCCTTTCCTTTCATTATTTTACAAAATCTGACAGAATGTGCCTTATATGAAGGAGGAACATTTGATCCTTCTTCAATAACAAAGATATAGTCTGTTTATATCCATCTGGCAACTTTGATTTAGATGGTCTATGAGCTCCTTTCTGATTTGATCCTCCAAAGTTCCAAGTAGCACCTAGAAGACTGAAGAGGCATCTACCACTAGCTAAAGAATAGAAGTTCCCTACCTTAGGGTTTTAGGGTTATAGCAGAAACATTTCCTGGTTTCTATTAAATAAGTGGCCACCTTCAGCCAAACACAGGGTCTGGCTCAGTATCTTCTCAGAAAAAGAGAGGACTGATGCTAAAATATCTAAGAATTACGTGTTGATCAAGAGGCGTGTGCCCTGATAGGAAAAGGTGGAACCCTGTCCTAAGTCTATGGACTTGAAGATAAGCTGCCTATGCTACCTATAATGGTGTAAGAAGGGGCAGGGATGACAGAGTCAGGCTGAAGGAGAAACATGGCCAAGAAGGAGAAACATGGCCAAAAAAGATAAACATGAACACTTCATACTACGTTCAAAAAATGGAGACTCTACCTGAGATGTGATAGAGCGGGACAGAGGAAAAGGAAGTATAATGTCCTGGTTTAGGAAAAAGAAAGTAAAAAAACAAAATAAAAAGAACCAACAGGATTGGGATGGGACCACACATAGTCACAAGTTACTGCACTGATGGAACTATGCGAGAAAAACCCTGAACAAAGGCTTACACCAAAAAAAGAAGGAAGTAATCACCAGTCGAGATCTGGCCTTTGACGTTGCTAAAGTCTACATCTTAATCCACACCTGACTGGAGAAACATCAGGATGCGTTCATCGGTGAACTCCCAGGAATAAAATTTCCCTGCATTACCCCATTGGAACTACTCCTAAGACGAATGGTGGTAGACTCTAAACTTTGAGGAGGCCCCTATTCTTTAGGATCCAGGTTGCAAAATCAAGTTAAAAATCCAGTCTGAAAAAACGGTCCTTGGAACAAAACATCCAGCCGATCTGGGGGAGCCCATGTAGAGTCTGACGAGGTCCAAGTACTACTACCGCCTGGACCAGCTTGGTGCATTGATAAATCATCCATGTCACTCCAGCAAAGCAGATGAGAAGTGAGTCTCAGAAGCAAAGGTGGATCAGAATGAACCTATACCATGGAGGCACGAGAGTATGTACTGTGAAAGCTAAAGGGTCCCTGGAGACATACCTGCTCAATAGTTGTTGAGCTTGGAGATAAGATAGTCCAAAAAGGGGGTGGTTGAGCCACAGTGCTCGAACGCCTGCTAGCCCTAACAGGAAGATTGGCAGTTTTGAAAGTCTGAAACCTGAAGACAGAAACAGAAATATTAGCTATCATTGGATATTACATCCTCTACACCCACATCAGAAAAGTTAAAACTTCAGGAGGTTGCAAAGGCAAACAGAACCCCCTTCTACATAGAGGAGTGGGGGGCCTCCCTACAATCTGCAAAGGACTTGCTCATATGCTAGAAAAGGTTTGAGAGCCCAAGGCTTGTAGTGGAATAGAATCCAGAACCTACACTTGGACTAAAAGGTCTGGAGTGGGCCGCTGTACATATCACAGCGGTCACAGGAGGACATATACTAACCTCCTCCTCCCGTGACCCAAAGCTCAGTATAGCAAAACAAACGACAAACGCACTCAACAATTTGTTACCAGTTATACAGTAAGGTGCACACGAAATGGGCTTTGAACAGTAGAACAGTAGAAAGGCATCATGGCACACTCACAAACCAGCATGTAAAACACCGATTTGGTGCAGCGACGCATGGGGTTTCTTAGCTGCCAATGGGATGTGCGGGATTCCTTGTGTGTTTCTGTACCTTTAAGGAGGTGGGGCGTCCTCCTGACAGGCCTGCACCCAATTTGATATCTTCTGCCCCCATGTGCTCCAAGATGGAGACTCTCATAGTTTAGAGTTAGGACCGCACTATAAGAGGTGCCTTGGCGCGGCAGTGCGGCTTACACATCCTTTGCAGAAGACGTGTATCCAAACCTCTGTCATTGTCCTTAGTGGTGAGACAAGTTGTTTTACATGCTGGTTTGTGAGTGTGCCATGATGCCTTTCTACTGTTCCAAAGCTCAGTATATCGCGGGCTATTGCCCACGATATACTGAGAGCACTGCAGCCGGGACAGATCCCGACAATACTGTCGGGATCCACCCAGCTGCGTAAGTTACCGATTACTCTATCTAGAGGCAGAGCCAGTTGTGCCGCCCCCTCCCCCTTTCGTTCCCCCACTCAGCGCTGGAGGATCAGAGCGTTGAGGGGGTAATCCCTGCGGGGAGCGGTGGCTGACAGTCACTGCTCATTGCAGGGAGACAATCAGGATGTGAGCGGATCAGTGCATGTTTCTGCTCACTTTCCGATCGATAGATCCGACCTGTGACAGCTTCTTTGTCACAGGTCGGCTCTAACTATGAGAATGAGTGGAAATCACTCACCTCATAGTTCTCCTTTAAGCAGGGTCAGGACTTGTCCGTGGCATGTATCAACCAACCACTTCCTGAAAGGCTAAAAATGTCTAAAAAGTTATATCTCTTTCCCCCAGTGTACAAGAAGGTTCCAAAGACACTCCTTTTACGGGACAATTATTAGGAGGGATAACGTTTTCCACTCCATTTTCCTTTCCCTCAGTAACTGTGTCAGAGGGTTCAAAGGGGAAGATAATTTAAAGGAGAACTATGAGGCGAGTGCTTTTCACTCACCTCATAGTTCTAGCTGACCTGTGACAATGAGACTGTTACAGGTCGGCTCAGTAGAACGGGAAGTGAGCGAACACATACTGGCGTTCGCTCACCTCTCGATCCTGTCACGGCTCTCTGCCGTAACAGGGGAAGGGCTGGGTTCCCCCCTCCCCGCTCCTTCAGCGCTGACTGGCGGAACGGATGGAGGAGGGGGTGGGTACAGCTGGCTCTGCCTCTAGATAGGCAGAGCCAGCTGTCACTCACGCAGCTGGGCGGATCCAGACATAATTGTCGGGATCCGCTTTAGCTGCGGCGTCTCAGTATACCGCGAGCTGTAGCTCGTGGTATACTGAGCATAGGGTGATGGGAGGACGCTAGATTGTGTCCTCCCCTTACCCTAAGGAGAACTATGGGGAAAAGCCCTAACCCCATAGTTCACCTTTAACCCTTTCGCTGCCAAGGATGTACGGCAAACGGAGGTACAAAAGTGCTTCTGGCTAGCCAGCTCAGTATGCCGTACGGACCTGGCATTTAAAGTGAGCTTATAGTAGAACTGTTCCCTGGACTGTCCCCTTCAAATTAATAGCTGTCATCAGTGGCTCACAAGCCGCTATTCCGCCGGGTTTTCAGTGTTTAATGACAGTCCAGCGTCCCCTGGTTACTAGATAACCAGGAGATGCTGAACCGTCATTACACAATGAGAACCTGGCGGAGCCGCCGTGATAGCACAGCGGCTCTGCCGGGTTCTCAGTGTAATGACACATGCGTTAGAATGCATTCCCATCTGTATTGTAAATAGTGTTTAAATACATTCAAACATTTACAGAATCAGGAGTCTCATTTAACCTCCCTGGTGGTATGAATCTCTCAGTATTTTTTACTTTTGATTTTCTCGCCGGTTCCGCCCCCTTGGAATGCCGGCGTTCGCAGAGAAGGAACCCGGACGATGCCCGAGTGTGGCTTGGGGTTACCACTTTTGGTACGGAAAATTTACCCCCGAGCCACACTCGGGATTACCACCAGGAAAGTTAAATTACAGTGTAGATTGGATTTTTAAAACTGTAAGCATTCAGTCAGAGAACCAAAGGAAACCCACTCTTTCAACAGAACAGGAACATGTGTTCCAATGTGAAATGCATGCTGTATGAAGGGGGAAAAAAAAAATCTTAACATTTGCTTTAACTTCAAAAACTATGTTTAATGAATTTCATTAAAACCGTGGTAAGCGCTCACAGGGAGAAAATGAAGGCCGTAGATTATACTAATAACAGTTACCTTAATGCCTGCAGCACAAACAAGACATTGCTTAGTGAAAGAATATATTTATTATATTCCATATAAAAACAAGTGCATTGTCACTGATGTCAGGGTCTTTGTTCGGTGAGTTAATCATCTGAAACATTCAGAATATCACACCAGTTAATGTAATTAAAGTGCACATGTCTGCGAGTAGTCAAAAAGTGCAGGTAACTAGTGTCTGCATGTGTCCATCAGTCTACTAGAGTTTAACAGGGTTCGCAGAACTCAGGCCACTCTAATTTACACAATGTAACACTTCATGGTAGTGCACATTACCCACCAAGTACTCGCTTTGGTCATTTTTTCCCTGGATTTACTCCACCGAGTTCCAATTTGAGGAGTTACTTGTATATCCCAAGTATGTTAATTGTGTGCGATTTCAGCAATGGCTTCAATATTTACAGACCTCTGCCAAGATGTACAATAAGTATTGCTCAATTCCTTGCATTGTATTTACTGACATAAAAGGGATTTTTCTTTTAACCCCTTCATGACTGAGCTTGTTTTTGGTTTCTGTTCGTAAATGACTAACATTTTACTTTAAACTGTAGCCAAAGCCTCAAGCTTAAATATTCAGTCCTTGTTTAACATCTCAGACAAGGAAAGGATGAACAAAGTCTTGATATAAAATGAATTGCACATGTAGAGATATGTTATTACATATATCAACAGTATTACTGGATCTTCAGCATCATGTCTGTTTTAAGGCTGTCCTTGTATACTCGATAAGAATTCAGCTATTCTTCAGAGATAAGTCGGGGTCTCCTGACCAGTCAGCAGCCTGTATGTAGAGGCTGGCATGGTTTTGATTTGGACCTGTTGAAAGACACCCATCGTCAAAGATTATTTATAATACCAATTAGAATTATGTGATGTGTGTAAGAGGCATCTAGCAATTTTCAGCAAGAATATGTGTTAGATTAAAATTTACTATACGATAAGTAAGACCTAAATCATAAAAGTAAATTAAAATAACCCCAAATACAATCCTAGGTCTAATCATTACCTCCCCTGTAGCATCCAGCAGTGTCTGTATAATTTTGTCATGTGATGTAGCCACCACACTTTGTCCATTTATTTCAATGATTCGATGTCCAACTCTGATTCCACCTTTTTCAGCAATTCCTCCACGGACAAGGCTGCAAATCTGTATAAAAACTCACTGTAAATATATATGGACAAGAATACTATGGATGCACATAAATTAAATACATCATAGTTACCACTCCATCTTCCACACAGAAGCCCAGTTGATAGGTAGTATTAGGTCTATGTATGATGGCGGTGACAACTGGTGGGCAGTGCACAATTCTCAAGGTCACCTCAGACTGACATTTTAGCTCCTGGAAAACACAATGGATGATTGTATAGGAGATGTAAAAAATTGATTAATTTCATGCTGTTGCTGCACAGTTATCATTGGAAAACCCAGTGTACTGGCATATGCTATTTTTAAGTCTGACTAAAATCTTAGACAAAAGGCCGAGAAGCGATACAATCTACCTTTTTACTAGTTTTCTGCTGTTTTAGATGCAGACTTTACTGGATCATATTGGTTGTGAAAAGCATACATGCTTTAGAGTTCCCAACTCACCCGTATTAGTTCCTGACATGTAGAAAAGGGAAGCCCTACTAAGCTTGTGCCATTGACACTTATCACATGGTCTCCAATGCTCAGCTCTCCACAGCGCTCTGCTGGTCCTCCATGCATAAGATTTGCAATGACAACAGTAGGAAGTAGAGATCCCCAACCGGATTCCACAACTGTCACACCCAGCACTTCTCCTTGTTGTTTCTGGATACAAACCTATGGATTAATTTACACAAGAGCAGCAAAAAGTTAGAAATGTATGGCATCATATCCGTCTCAAAATAACTTTGTATCAAATATGTTGAGTTCTGTGAAAACTCCATGAATTTATATAGCTCAACTAATGCTATGCCAGCCAGCAGGTCACTCTAAATAATCACTAGGAAAGAAAAACAGCTAGCATCCAAATATGCACAGAATACACAACAGTTTTATTTCACATAAAAGCCTAATGCATGTAGTAGTTTCAATCCCATGCAATGTGTGCTAATACTGAATTTATATTTTTCCACCAATCCACTTGAGATTCACTTAAAATACTTGGAAATTTTGGACCCTAAAATACAAACCCTGTTAAATTCATTATATTGTACTGACTTCACACGATCTAAACTTGTTTGGTTAATGAAATACCAGTATTGGTTCTTCATTCCTTTTCCTATCTTTAATCGCTTTCTTTGTTGCTATAAGATGATAATAATTGACTGTTCTATTATAACATATTTTATTTTGCTTACAAATACTAATTTACATTTATTACTGACTTAAACATTACCATTGTATTGTTACAGCGCTTGCCAATATGTCATGCATCTGTCTTATTGAAAACCCTTAATAAAAACATATTGAAATAAAAATAAAACAAAGGTGCTGAAATTATCATGTTATATATTTTTATGTAAAAGTAATTTAATGAAGATCAAAACATTTGGCTTCTAAACAGATCACCAGCTTCTACCTGATGTTAACAGTGAGAATGCAAATTAACTAATAAAGTTCTGTGAATTGACAGTGATGACAAAATAAAAAGAGAACTGCAGTGCTAATCACTCTAAAAAGTCGTCGGATACAAATAATCCAGCATGTGTGAATTTTCCATAATAATTGCCCTAAAGCAGTCACCAACATTTCTAGGGTAGCAGCTGCATTTAGAAAAAGGATTTAAAAATACAATAAAAAAAAAAAAAAAGAATTCAAATTGCAGAGTGTTTCCCTGTATTTTATGAAATGTCTCATTGTGAAATCAATTGTCTTCATGCATATTGAAACCTCATTGTAAGTATATTTTACTTTGCTATTAATGCTTTTACTTTACAATCTATTCTTTTCAGAATTTACTGTATGTAAAACAGACCAAATATCAGATATATTTTCATGGTAAGGGCATGTTAAGTAATAGTGTAAGATCTAGGACCCACTGGCGATCCTAGAGAGGGCAAAGAAACCACTCATCGCTTTCTAGGGCTGCAACAACTAATCGATTATAATCGATTATTGAAAAAGTTGTCAACTTTTTCAATAATCGATTAATCGTCTTCCGATCAGATGGCCCTGTTCACGGCTCCACACACGCACATGGATAAATCCAAGAAAATAAAAATTTCTGAAGAAAATAGAACGTTTAATGGTACATGGGAAGATTCATTTGCTTTCACTACTGACGAGACTGGTTTACCAGTATGCTTAATATGTGGTGAGAAATTTGCAAACAAAAAGTCGAATGTTGCAAGACATTTCCAGAATTAACACACAGCCTTTGCTGGAAAATATGCGGATGGAGATGAGAAAAGCCGTTTCAGAACTGAAGCGGAAGGTTGATCAGAGCAAAAATAATTTCAAGAAGTGGATGAAGTCTGCAAATGCAACTACATATGCTAGTTTTGTGGCTTGGAAATATTCAGGCACGGGAAGCTACTGGACGAGGTGGAAAGCATGTATTCTGATCTCCTTCTGCACAACAAAGTCAGGTGGCTGTCCAGAGGGGAGGTGCTGAAACGCTTTGCCGCATGTCTGGAAGAGGTGAAAACTTACCTGGGCAGCAAAGGGCTCACTTTTCCTGAGCTGGAATGCCCAGAGTGGCTGGAAAAGCTACACTTCATGGTAGATATGACAGCGCACCTGAACACAAGTCTTCAGGGGAAAGGAGACACAGCCCTACATATGCTGGAGGAGGTTTTGGCATTCAAGCGCAAGTTGACAGTGTTTGCCAGAGATTTACAGAGAGGTACACTGTCTCACTTCCCCTCTTTGAGAGAGTTCAAACAAGCTCATGATATAATACATTCGGAGTATTTGCAGCCTGCAATCTCCGCAATGCAAACATCGTTTGGAAAACGATTCTGTGACTTCAGAAAGGAAAAAGACACATTATCCTTCCCTGTCACTCCCCTGACCATCGATCCATCCCTATTGAATATGACTGCATCTGCAGGTGTAAGTCAACCCGATCTTGAGATTGAACTGGCCGACATAGACGACAAAGATATATGGGTGTCCAAGTTCAAATGTTTGACAGCTAATCTTGAAGATGTTGCCCGCCATAAGGCCATTCTTGCTGAGAATCACAAATGGAGTGATATTGAAAACCTTCCCAAACCGGACAAACTTGCTTTCGAAACATGGAATGCCATCCCCGACACTTATATGAACATGAAAAAGTATGCATTTGGAGTCCTGTCGATCTTCGGATCCACATACGTATGTGAGCAGGTCTTCTCCAACATGAACTATATTAAAAACAAACATCGCTCACGCCTCACAGATGACAACTTACAATTCTGTGTGAAGATGACGTCTTACAGCCCTGATGTGCAGACGCTGTGCGCTGAGGTTCAGGCGCAAAAATCACATTAACCAGGTAAAATAAATATTTTAATTGGCTATTATTTTGCAAATATATATTTTACATTGTTCAGTGAAATAGTCCTTTTTTTTATTATTCGGGTTGACAGCTGCCTGCACGCTCCAGTACACATGCAAAAAAAGCATGACGGCACACAGAGCAGACGCCATTTTTTGGTTTGCTGCAGGTGTTTTCTCTGTAGCAGTTCATTGATTTCATAAATGCAACACACTATAGTTCTTTTATACATAGCATAAAGGGAAAAAAAACGATATATGCAGTGTTATCTTCATTTTAGATGTCAAAAGGGTTTTGTGGCTCCCAGGGTTTTTTTTTCTGTGGGAAACGGGTCCAAATGGCTCTTTGAGTGTTTAAGGTTGCCTACCCCTGCCCTATACCCATGGCAGTACATGTATACCTACCTCTTTGCAGTTGTCTTGCTTGGTAAAGTGAGCAAGATCTGCATTGTAGAGCCGTTCAGTCATTCGTGTTTTCTCAGTTTGCTCAGGTTCTACACCCTCAGACTGAAGAAAATTGTGGTATGCCAACGCAAAGGCCTGACCAATGGCCTGAGCAATGAGTTGTGCCTAAGCAGAACAGCAAAATGTAACAGTCAAAAAGTAATAAAACAAGGCATATTTACTACTTAAGTTTTTATAATAAAATAATTCACTCCAAAAAGATTGAATCAAATTGTAAGAAACCAAAATCTGTAATATTTCTAGATAAAATCCCAATTTATTATTAAAATCTGCATAAATCCCATAAACAGTGCTAGTATGGGGAGGCAACTACAGAGCACAAGGAATGAAGTTAATGCAGTCTGTCTAGGCTTTGATTTCCCCATCCCCCCAAAAACACTATACAACCTATTGTTTTTTCTGTGTATGCAGAAAACTAGTAATAAATGGACATGCTTAAAAAGAATCAAAGGGCAGTTAAAATTACATATTTTTTTTGCCCATTAAGACATTAAAAGGAAGGGTGGCAAGAAATGTTGCTGTCACTTACATCCTCTGACTGAAAGACATGACAGATAATCCTATGTGGTCTTTTATTGGAGGAAGGCTTGTCTGAGCTACGGGGTAATTTTCTGTGTACCATAATAACCACAATACTGCCAACGTCAGCTGTATAGGAAATTGTCTGCAATGGGTGGTCCATCAAGGCTTCCTAAAGTTGCAATAATAAAAAAATTGTACAAATGAAAAAAAATCATATGAAAGTTATCCACTATATATTTTATTACTATAAGCAAAAAAGGCACATAATAAATTCTAACCTGTGTATTTGCGGTCAGCACTTTAATAGATTTTGTGGAAACCATAACATCCACCTCTGTCATGGGTTGAGACTCTCCATCTGGTGCCTGAAAATTTACACACAAAAAAAATTAAACCAAAAAGTAAATACATTATAGTACAAAGCATTACCTTCACTTGTTGCTACAGTAACCACATCAGAGATCTAATTTAGGTTCAACTCTCACCTTCACAAAACAACTGTCAAAAACAACCAGAGAAAGAGCAGTGGTTAGTGTTGTATATGTAGAAAAAAACTCTTGAAAAAACAAACTAAAATGCACTCACAAATGCTGGTGGTGTAACAGTGAAAAAAGCTAGTGGGTAACAACCAGTCCCTGCCCATCTCCCAAACTTGCCCTGGCCAGTGGCAGGAAGTGATGTCTGAGGTATGTAGACAAAAATGTTTTTTATCTATTTTGTAAAATCCTTTTCTTTGAGTCTGTAGAGGAACACATAAGTCTTTAACCTTTGGGTTATACTGCTGCCTACAGGAGTATTAGACACTGGCAAAGCCAGAATAATCCATCCTACTACCAGCATGTCCTAGTTTTGTAGCAAAGCAGTAATAACAACATGATCATAAATACAGAGGGATGGGACTTATGTCCCTCAATGGACTTCAAGAAGAGGGTTTTACAATGTACAACTAATTTTCTTTCTTGTTTATTGAGGGGCAAACACTAACAGATAACAAAAAAAAAACAACAGATAACTTGGGACTTCCTACAGCTCAAACGCAGCCTAAAAGGACCTTGCACCCGAAGCTGGCATTAGATGACACCAAAAAGTCAGGAAAGATATGCTTGAAGCTTTGCAAATTTGAGAAACCATTACTTGGTGCTGAAAAGACCATGAAGAATTCACAGATGTAGAGTGCACCTTGACAGGAAAGGGTAAAATCTGATACGTGCAGACTGTAAACTGGAAAGATGATCTGTCTGAGGCTGGGCACACACCTTGCAACCATCGCAAGACTTTTGTCTTGCGATGGTTGGACGGTACTTAAAAAAACGTACGATCTGCCTATCTTGCATAGGCAGATCGTACTTGGATTGATCGCAAGCCACGCCCCCTGAGGGGACGGCTTCCGATGACCGCAATGCCGAACGGCAGTGTGCGCTTGCGCACACCGGCCCGTCCGGCTTTTATCTTACGAACCTGCTACACACCCGCCGAACATCGTACGATGCTCGGCGGGTTTGCAAACATGTTCGTAAGTTTAAAGTCGTGCGACCTTACAGTAGTAGAGGTCGCACGGCTTCCACACACCTTACGATAATCGTACGATCGCTGGATTTCCCGCGATTATCGTACGATTAACGTAAGGTGTGTGGGGACCTTGAGCCACCTAGAGATGGTGGAACAACATGCCGATGCACCCTTTCAGGGTCCATCCTGGATGACAAAAAGGGAATTAGGATTTGTATGTTTTTGTTTTTATACCCCAGAACAGATGCACTAGTGGAAGGCGTGCGTGTCTGGTGCAGAATGGCAGCTCCAACAGGTCACGGTAATTTGTAGGTACATTTTGGGAAATGTTGTCTGTACCCTGCATCAGTATCAGTATTAGTATCAGGATAGCTTGTATCCCTGTTCCTGGAATCAATTTGCTTTAGACAATGTGTGAATTAAGTTATTAGCTCTAAATATTTGTGCGGTGCTGAATTCAGTTTGAAGGTCATCTTCAGATTTAAGGAGGTATGACATCATTAGGAGGATCTGCTATAAGCTTGTATAGGTAGGAGCGTAAATGGAAGTTTGGGGGCTTTTCCCGGCAAAGGTCCCTAGGGGGGTGGTGTGCCTGGCAAGTTGGGGGTAGCATGGGATCACTTTCAAAACTGGCAACGTTGGTAGGCTGCCCAGTCATCCAGCAGAGATAATAGATTTTGGAATCTCTCTGAACTTAACCAAGCTGTTGAGAAAGGGAAGTGGAGGAATCAAGATTAATTGCAATGTTGTCTATGCCTGGTGGCCTACAACTGGCATAATGGGTGAAGGGTGAGAAGTGCTCACTGCTAAGGGGAAAATCTGTTAGAGAACATGTAAGGTATCTACAATGGTTGGATGGATTTTGAGAGCTTGTGAGTGGCATAAAGGGAGCCAAGGGAGACATTGAAGGGGCACTGGAACCCTGTCCTGCTCAATTTGAACCCATCATTTCATGAGCATGATGAGCACGACAACACCATTTAAACATATATGTGAGATGAGGTTCAGGAAGACCTATTCCTCCATATTTGTAGGGGGAGGAAGAAAGGAGGATCAAATGCATGGATATAAAGAAAGTCTAAAGGTTCCTCCTGTAGAAGGAACACTGGCTTGAGTTGTGCCAGGACTAGACCCAGATACTCCACACAATGAGTTGGTTCCAGCAACTATTTCTGAAGGTTCAGGATCCATCCAAACAACTGTAACATCTGGACAATCAAAGACACATTGTCCAACAGTCCATGGTGATGGCTACCTCAACAGCGAGTTATCCAAGTATCCCACAATGGGGATGCCACTAGATTACAGGACAGCTAACTGTGGGACCAGCACCTTGCTGAATACCTGAGGTGCAGACAAAAAAGGTGGAAAGGCAAGGCCACAAACTGGACGTATGGGGGGCCCCTCAGCAAAGCGTAGGAACCACTGATGCACTGGAGATTGGGACATGTAAATAATCATCTTCACAGAGGCCAGAAAGTCTACTGAGTGAAGAGAGGAGAAGACAGATCTAATGGATTCCATTTAGAATTTCTTAATCCGCATTAGTACATTCTGAGCCTTGAGATCTAAAATGGGGATTACCCCCCTTTGGGTTGGAGAACGCTGAAAAGGTTGGAAGAAAATCCCTAAAACTGTTCTGCTGCAGGAACTGGGGCAATGAAGACCCAAGAGATCTGCTAATCTGTTCAGTGACACAGGAAAGTTGGAGGTGAAAAACCAAGGAGGGGGCAGTGAGTGAATCTCCAGTTTGTAGCTCTGGGGTATCACATTCTGCACCTAATTGTCTGAGATGCAAGCTGTCCAAGCATCCGCAAGGGTTAACAACTCTAGACAGTGGTCCCCACACCTTCATGCAGTGGAAGGCTTTTCTGAGGATCTGGCAGACTGAGTGTCAGACCTTGAAGGTGGACTGGATACAAAGCTTGGGTGGTCTTGACAAGGAGGATGTGGGAGTGCAGAAACAAAAAGGAACATTTCTTAACATTCACAGAGGGAAAAGACTTTGCAGTCAGTTCTTTAGGCAAGATGGGTGCTCTTGCACCAGTAGCATCTTTGACAATAGTGTCAAGAACCAGTCTAAGAGATGCTGTACCCTATGGAGCCAAAGAGGATGTGATAAACTCCAAAAGCAGTGCAACATGACTCCAGGCTGCAGACATCAGCACTGTCAGGGGCACCTGGAACAGTGGGGGACTGTCCCCTCTGTTTCTGGAATCAGATATGTTGTGACCTTGTGGCAGTAAGGCAATGTATAGGCTCAGGGTAGGAAAGCAAGGACCCAGGTACTTACTAAACCCAGACAGTTGGTAGCAGTTGAGGGTCAGATGGCCAGACTGACCAAAGCCACTGTGGGTGGCCAGTAGGAATGCATCAAACATCAAAGTTCCACGTAGCTCTTGAAATTAGTAGCAGAAACACTGTACGGTAGGCAAGAGTACGAAGGGCAAGCAGGCACAACACTTTGACCAGTGGCTGATGTCAGCGCTCAATCCCACAGCATTAACCCCTTTCATGGAAAAAACAGCAGGGTATAATAATGTTAAAGAGGTAGCTCCCAATGCTTGGCCTGACAGGCCTACTCATTTAGTCATTCTTCAAAGACAGGACAATGCCAGAGACTCAGCTGCTAACTTACCAGAATGGAGTTTGGAAACCCCCCCATGCGGAGCCCAATTCCTCAAAGTTACTTCTGGGCTGTCCCCACAGTGTCTAGTTCAGGTGGGGGTCCTGATGTTATACTCTAAAAGCCAGGCTGAAGATGACTGCACTAGCTTGCTGTAAATCTGAGAGATAAACTCCAGCGACGATGTAGAAAAAGAATCTTGATTGAAATAAATGAATACAAATCTGAGAGTAAAAATGTGTTAGCAAAAACGTTGGAAACATTACTATTTCTTTATGTATAAAAAAAAATATATATATATATACAGGGCTCGAAAAATCCACTCGTCCACTCGTCTGTGACGAGCAGACAGTGGAGCCCGACGAGCAGCTTCCCTGTGACAGGAGATCAAAGGGAGTTCAGTATACGAACTCCCTTTGATCTCGGTAGCAGCATTAACAATATAAACCACCTGTGACTTCCTGTGTCCCTCAATGGGTGAGAAAGAAATCCGGTTTTGCAAGTGCATTTTACTCTGCATTTTTCTAAATATATTTAGTGCTTGCATTGCTCTCTGTATTTGACAGTGTTGTTTTCAGAGTTCCCGCTTCCCTCTTTGAGCTGGCTGTAATACATTGGTGTTATATTTATAAAGTGATTTTTATCAAACATTCACTGCAGTTGAATTTTCCAGGTGCATGTGTTTTAAATGAAAGTGTAATTCACCTCCAGTGACACGTGCGCTACTTTATAATTCTACCCCATTTTATGTCTAGTTCTGTTTAGGCATACCTCTGCCATATCACAGCTATCATGTTTATTGTTCATTTATGCAGATATTTTTTATATACTTTATTGATACTTTGCTTTTTATTGTATTTTGCTTTTTACTTTGTACCTATTTTGCATTACACATCTAACTCAACTCAACTTAGATTTTCCATCTACTGTCACCTGAACAGCAGTAGTTTTTACTTCTCTCACCTTGACCCTGTCCACTGCTTCTTGCGCTTGTCTCATTCGGGTACTTGCCATCTGGTGTCTTGCACATTCCAATTGTGTAGATCCAAGATACCTGGCCCCAAAAACAACCCCATCCAGCAAATCGTCTGGTTCACAAGGGCCTGGAACTGATTAGAATACAAAAAAATGATTAGCTTTCCCCACCATGAGATAATGGAAGCTTTTTGTTTTTAGGATATCTACATTTAAGATTTATCCCATATTTTAACAAAGTAACAAGAACTCCTTATAGGATGTTCTGGATGTTATTTGCTAGAACAGGTAGGATATATTAGACAATTAAGTATTTTGAAGCCTTTTGCTAGAAAAAGCTTCTGCGCTTCTAAACTATCACATTTTGTTAAAATTATAGACTATGGCTTTTCTTTGACATAACATTATTGTGCAGCATGCTTCTCAGCATATCGGAAGAAAGATTTTTCAGTTCCTTAATATATATATTACACACACACACACACACTTATTACACAGTCTGCACATATACACAATTTGAAAGAAAAGAATGTTGCCACTTAAAAAGACTTAACAATTGACCATCAAGCCCTGAAACATCTAAATTTAAAGTGAGATGAACTTAGGAAGCATCTGTTATTCATCAAATCCGACAGATTTCACAGGTGCTTAAACACCACCACACGTATAACAATTTGTACAGAACTAAATGGGTTGCAGTGTAGGAGATGGCAAATGACTATACTCTTGTCTTGCACCCAGCAGACAAGGGGGGGGGGGCTTTGTTTGCTCCTACGATCACTATGAGTTATTGATAAAATTGTAGATGGCTTAATCTCTAAAGCCCTAGTTCACACCTAGGCTGCACCATCTGTGCGCGTTTGTACGTGCATTCGCAGCATTCGGTTATTTGCGTGTTTGTGCGTTGTGCACATTTGTATGCATGTTTTAACACACGTACATGAAGACGCACGTTTTGATTGGCAGCTCATAAACCATTGTGGGCAATGGAAGAACGCGCAAAACCGCTCACGAAAATGTACAGCATGCTTCTGTTGAGCATTTTTGGGCATTTCCAATGAAGTCTACGGGGAGGAAAAGCGCTTTTAACTGCCCAAAGAAGCTCCTGTATCTTTTCAGGCGTCTGGCGTTTTCCTGCTAGGCGTTTTTCTGCTCAGGTGTGAACCATTGAAGATCATGGAATTTCTTGTGTTGGGCAATTAAAAGCGCTTTTCGAACTGCTCAAAAATGCCTAGGTGTGAACCAGGGCTAAAGCTTTTTATCATGTTTGGATAAGCAAGAATGAGCCAGTAAATTCCAGTCAGTTCAATATCTTAAGGGTCTGATTATTTACACGTTACGACACATACACAGGAACTCTACTCATCCATCCGGACAGCCAATTAGATCACCCGGTGGCTCCTTCTTACAGTCCCTTGCAATTTTTGTGGATCACTTCCTGCAATCCATTGTAGCCAATATTCCTTTTTTTTTTTCTTTGTGACTCTACTTCAGTCATAGAACTTGTACTTGATTTAGGTTCTATCCCTTCAGGTTCATATTTGGCCACTTTGGATGTCAAAAGTCTATATAATGTTGTCACTCATAGTGATGGCTTCATTACTATGTGTCAAGCTTTATTTCAGTCACAACATTACCTCCTGTTGAAATCCTAACACCCAACTATTTCAAATTTAAGAATAAATTTTTTGTGCAAACCCCTGGGAGAGCCATGGGTTTTAATGTAGCCCAATCTTTTGCTAATATTTTTATGCATCAGAGTGAACGGTCACTGCTCCTGCTTATTGCTGCTTGGGGAGAAGGATTTACTCTACAAGTGCGACATTGGTGATTTGCTTTTGACCTGGACAGGTACCAAAGAAGACCTGGTGTCTAAAATCAGATCGATGCTGTTGGTGCCCCAATTCGCTTAACCCTCTCTGTCAACCCTCTCCTCTCAGATACATTTCCTTCATCATAACATGTTTAACCCCTTAGTGATGGGAGACGTACACTGTACATCCCAGCCACTAAGTGCCCAAATGACTGATCACGTAAACTGCACGTGATCAGCTATTTGGGCCTTTGTAATGCTGTTAACCGCTGAGAATCACCGGTGACCGGTTATTAATGGATGCCTCAGTATTGAGGCCTCTATTAATGAAAGAGTTAAGCTTTTTCGGACACCCGATCCCCTTTCAGGAATCGGGTGTCTGACAGTGAGAGCAGAGCGGTATTTACAGCTTTGCCGTCACACTTTGACAGCTGGTATAGATCGGGATTAGGAAATCCCGATGTATACTGGCTTTTTTTTCTTCTAAAGTTTCAGCAATAGAAATATTTAGCTTCTTTTGTTGAAACAATGTTGCAGGCTTCTGATCGTTGTTGGAACGATCAGAAGCCTTTATTGACATCTGATCCTGATTCTGCAAAACCAGGGTGTTAAACCTCCTTCCTGGCCAGGCCATTTTTCCGTATTCAGCGCTGCGGTACTTTGACTGACCTGTATTCCGTCATGCAACGCTGTACTGAAACAAATTTTATACCATTTTTTGGGGACAGATAGAGCTTTCTTTTGATGGTATGTAATCACCACTGGTGGTTTTATTTTTTACTATAACAAAAAAAGTACCCTAATTTTGAAAACAAAACTATTTCCCCATGAAATGAAACATTTATCACCCCATTTTTTTGGTAAAATATAAAAGGCGGGGTCAAGTCCGGTAAATAGACACCAAACATGTCAAGCCTTAAAATTGCGTGTGCCCGCAAAATCGCAGTAAACGGCCACACCCAAAATTGGTCATAGGCGATGTTTAAAAGGTTTTACCGCTCATCAGTTTAGTGTTATCAGTGAATAATGGCCCTAAAATTATTGCTCTTACTGCGACATTCATGGGGATATGTAATATGTGCGGCACAATAGGCGGAATAGTCGTTTTCGCACGTAGGCGCACTGGACGCATGTTTGCATGTGTCTGTGGGGAGGGGGGCGGGGGACTTAAAAAAACATTGTGTTATTTTTCATGTTTGTTATTTGTGACTTTTTTTAAGCCTTTTTATTTTTTTTTATGGTTTAATTTTTGTTCAACTTTTTTTTTTACACTTAACTTTATTGCTATCACATAGGGGGTTTCTTAGCCCCCTATGTGATAGCCAATTCACATAACAGGTCCTCTTTATGGAGACATCAGGGGTCTCCAAGACCCCTAATGTCACCTAGGGACCCCCAGAGAAGCTGATGAAGCAGAGATCCGCTCCACCAGCTTCTCACCGGCATCTGTTGCCGGAGAGTGACACTAAATGCGGAAGTGATGTAATGTACATCACTTCCTGCATTCAGGGACCAGAGAGGAGATCAAAGGGAGATTGTGTACTGACTCCCTTTGATCTCCACTGATCAAGGTGACAAGAATGTGCAGAGCGCCAGCCCCAGTGTATTCCGGCATGGCTCAGTGACGGAAAACACTGGATCGCATCCCAGCCAACTTACTGGGTTCTGGAGCGGGAGGTGGCGTGGCAGGGTAGTGAAGTCAATGGCCCTTCCACGCCCCCCGGCCGCAGGGCGATCGCCCGCACCAGAACGCGTGGAGCATCAATGCCTGCGTTTTGGACCAATCAGAAAAAATAGTGCATGCAGACTTCGATGCACCACCACGCCCCCTCCCGCACCGGAATGCAGTGAGCCGGCCGGGATGCGATCCAGTGAGGTCCGGCACCAAATCATGCCGAAACATACTGGTGTCAAAGTGCCATTTTCGACCTAAATTTTCAGCGGCCAAAATTTCAGTGCATCCCTAGCTAGAACACATGAAATACCTGAACTGGCTAGGGGTTTGTTGAGTGACATTCGACTGAATGTTAGAAATAGGTCTAAGTCACAAGTATGGTCAAAAAAAGTTGAGCGTTGATCATAGCCATTCACAAACAAGGAACAGGATAGAAAAAGATAGCAAAGGCACAAAATGTTCCTAGAGATAATGTTGGAAAAATTGTTCGCAAGTTCTAAAGGAACAGTGGTTAAACTACCTGGACAGGGCAGAAAAAGGAATGGCTGCAACCAGATTTCTGAGAAGGCAGGTTGAGAGAAACCCTCGAGTGACTGCAAAAGACCTGAAAGCAAGACTTGGTGTCAACAAGCCCTGAGGTTTCAGTTTGCACAGTAAGGCAAACTCAGAAGGTTTCCATGCCAGAACTCTAAGACGTACACCACTACTGACCCAAAAGCACAAGAAAATGTGGTGAAAATTGACTTTGCAAAGAATATCCAATTACGTGCAAGAAAACAAAACAGTATTTTTCCTATCGCATGAATGGATGTTGGAAGTCAGCAGAGGTTAACCTCAGTCACTAAGCTAATGGACAATTTGTTTGCAAAGTGAACAGCACATTTGCTTTTAGTAAATCAACTCCATTGTCTCATAGCACACATGTAACCAGACCAACAGATTCTTCAAACACTGCACCGCATTGAGCACCCCTCCCACAGTGGCCAGTGCTAGGTCCACGCCAAAGCCTCCATCAGTTAGCATGTACCCCGCTTGGCTCCAGACCTAATTACAGGTCCCCACCCCCACCGTGATCACCATCCTGAAGATGTTGTTTCTGGTCCTAGGCTTCTACAAGAGCCAGTGAACTATGGTGAGGGATGCTCGGAAGAGGGGAAGGTGGCCAGTTACATGTTGCGTAGAAGAGTTAAGGCGGTTTTACAGCTTGCTTAATTTTAAAGTAGCTGTTGGTGGCCTCTGAGGTATGTTTAGAATCACCGTCTAAGGCTGGGCACACACCTTACAACCATCGCTAGACTTTTGTCTTGCGATGGTTGTGAGGTACTTAAAAAAAACTTGCATAGGCTGATCGTACTTGCGATGATCGCAAGCCACGCCCGCTGAGGGGCGGGCTTCCGATGACCACAATGCCGAACGGGCAGTGTGCGCGTGCGCACACCGGCCCGTCGGGCTGTTATCTTACGAACATGCTACACACCCGCCGAACATCGTACGATGCTCGGCGGGTTTGCAAAGATGTTCGTAAGTTTAAAGTCGTGCGACCTTACAGTAGTAGAAGTTGCACGGCTTCCACACACCTTACGATAATGATACGATCGCGGGATTTCCCGCGATTATCTTACGATCGTAAGGTGTGTGGGGACCTTTAGAAAACATTTAAGACATTATAGAAGACATTCCTTTATCAGGTGCAGCTTCAAATGTGATGCTATTGGTGCTTAATTTATCTGGAGTGTTCTTATGTATAATTATGAATTTATTGTGCAGGAGTCTTCATCTGTGGAGATCAGGCATTTGCCTTGATGATGCCCTCTCAGCTCTGATTGGGCATTTTGACAGGGAGGAAGTATCAAAGCTGGCCATACACCTTACAATTATATGCAGATTTTCTGTGGTCAGATGGAAAAGGTGCAACAGAGTCCTCCATCTACACTTAACTGTGTGTCTGGAGTAATCTCCACCTGGGCCAAGCTTGCGTAATCTTGCTGGTCAGCCCGGCTGATCAGCAAGTATCTTGCTAGGGGGGCCGACTAGCAAGATACTGAAGATTGGCCCAGTGGGAGATTACTTCATCCACACAGTTTAGCATAGATGGAGGAATATGTTGCACTTTTTCCATCTGACCACAGAAAGTCTGCAGATAATTGTAAGGTGTATGGGCACCTTAACAGAATGCTTTGCTGTGATGAGTCAGCTTCCAATCTCATAGTGGCTTGTGTAATCGAACACTCGATATAAATTTGCACCAAGCTAGTTGAGCCGTCTAGCTCTGAAGAAGGGGAAACGCGTTCAGCCGAGTCAGCTTGTTTCTGCTGGTCTAGCAGCATATTTGGATTGTTTTCTCGAATCTGCATGTATCCTGAGATTTTATGTCCAACACGCTTTTTATCCACCTCTTTTGTGAGTACCATTTATCACTTTTAAGCTTTGTAAACAAATAAAAAGGATTATTTGCACCAGGAAAGGCGCCTGGTGTTTTTTGTTTTGTATGTTAAATGGCTACTGAGTTACTGAGAAACACTTTCTTAATATAGCTTTTATATCTTACATTAAAAGGTCAGTCTATTAGATATGGCAGTTTACTTATAATGTCATGCTCCTGGATGTAAAATTACCATTTAAGAGACCAATGGCTTCCATTCCAACCTAATGGATTACTTTACTGTATATATTTATATATACCTTTTGCCATAGCTGGGTAGTGAGGGAACAGCATCAGAGTCTGTGGGAAGAAAACACTAAATAAATAAAATTACATATATTGAAAATTTACAACAAATATGTAAGATTGTATAGGACTTATACGATTAGTCTATATTCCAAAATATCTTGGCCATTAGTGCATATTTATTTCCATCAGTTATGCTATATCGACAAAGCAGCAGACTACATACAGCTCACAAACACGACAGTACACTACTGCGGTTAGAAAACACTCTCGCTGGATGCACAATCCATGTGTCCAGGGAGAGTGATTGATTTCTAACCGAATGTAATCATATCATGTATCATTACATGCGGTATTCAGGCGTTTACATGGAGCTGCTATCACCTGATTATTAACTTGAATGAGTGACAGCTGCCACTTGTAAACGTCAGATTTGGCATTCCTGACACAGGAATCCCTAATTGCACCTAAAAAATTACAGCTGTGAAATTCCCTATGAAATGTTATGAAACATTTATTATCACCCCAATTTTTTGGTAAAACATAAAAGACGGGATCATGTCGGGTAAATAGACACCACACATGGCCTGTCAGAACTATTGAGACTAAAAGAATTGGACAATAAGACCTATAGTGAAGAATTTTAAGGTAACCAGTGTGTCAGCAAATTGCTTCTCAATCTTATGTTGAAGTTTTAAAGAAGGTCCAAGAGTGATTTCTAATCCAACATTGCCCTCTTCCGGTAGTCACAGGGATCGTGTTAGAAAGTCACACCCCTCTGGCATCATAATTAAAAATAAAAGATAAGCAAACCAGGCCCACATTTTTGGGTGATAAAAAGTTAGGAGAAGAAGATGATGAGGAGGAGGAGGATGATTCTTCTTCGGGGGTTGGAGGATTCTTTTTCTTGACACTGAATTCATACTGGATTATTCTTTATACGAGAGTTTCTTCTTCATACGGGAGATCTGAAGCTGATTGACAGGCTGTCCAAGGCCCGTCGACACAAAGCTGAAATCTCTCAGACAAAAAGAGCTAAACATTTTTGGTAAAGTATCATTTCTATTTATCTGCAGGCAATTGATAACCATATACATCATTACTAAACCATTTGGTCCTAGTAGCATCGAGATTTGAATTCAGATCACTCTAACTGCAGTACATATCTCTCCGAAACTGATTTGTTTCTTACTGATTATATATCTCTCCGAAACTGATTTCAGTTTAGTCTACGGTGTGGTTGTGGTGTATACTTTAAATTAAAAATAATTTAGTGGAAGTTTGTTTTTGACTTGAATAGAAACTTGGCTAAGAGCCAGTTCTGTGCATGATATATCTTGCGCAGTATAAATTTTGAGCGGTTGAATATCTGTTGTCAGAGAGATCACGTGTCAAATCTGTAAATTGTGTTGTTACATTCTGCTGAGCTAATGACAAGCTACTAACTGCATTCCAGGAGTTACTGAGTTTTGTTTCATTCATATTTGAAATAATATCCTGTGGTTTTATTTTTCTCATTATCTGTGTTGATCAATTTTATTGAAACTTTGATCCAATTGATTTCTTGTGTATCACCAATTATTGTTTGATTATAATTTTTGCACTGATTTCTTAGTTAATAATAAAATATATATATTTTTGCACAGCTATTGTATTCATGTTTGTCTTCAGGTTAGCGCAAATAAAATGAACTCGAGTTATTATTTTTGTTTATTTGTGAAAGAAGATCCTGGCCTATTTTCATAAATAAAGAATTGTTTATTTTTATCTGAGTAAACATTCTGACAGGCCATAGGCGACACTTTAAAAGCTTTTACCGCTATTCAGTTTAGTATTATCAGTAATTAATGGCCCTAAAATTATTGCTCTCACTGTGACATGTAACATGTGCGACACAATAGGCGGAATCGCCGCTTTTGCACGTTGGCGCACCAGACGCATGTTTGCATGTGTATGTGGGGGGGCGGGAGACTAAAAAAAACATTTGTTTTACTTTTTTTTTTTTTAGACTCAGGGCTTGTTCACACCAAAAGCGGTGCATTCCAGAGCGGTAGCTGCTGGAACGCACTGCGATCGCTAACGAAACTTCCACCCGCGTTCTAGGGCGGTAGGCGGCGTGGCAGTTCATTGAATTCAACGGCACCGTTTCAACTTTGCCTGCGTTCCGTTCCACTGACGAAAAAAATAGGGCTATTGTCACCTAGGGACCCCCAGAGAAGCTGATGAAGCAGAGATCTGCTTCATCAGCTTCTCACCGCCATCTGTAACCAGAGAGTGACACTGAATGCGTAATACACATCACTTCCCGCATTCGGGGACCAGATGGTGTACTGAACTCCCTTCGATCTCCACTGACAGCGTCGCCGTGCCTGTCCCAGCCGCACCGGGCCCCGTGGATATCAGGAGCGGCAGCAACGGAGGTACAGGGTTTACTCCTCTCAAGGTCCAGTCTGTCACCCTGTTTCTCAGTGACTGGATTTTATGGTGTGGCTGTTGAAGCTCAAGTCCTAAGAGATAGGGGTTTAACTCTTTCGCTGCCCAGCCCTCCGGAACACTTTTAACCTCAGCTGGCAACAACATTTTTGCCATTTCCCATTGTTTTGATGTTCTATTGCTGCATTGCTAGCATTTGTAAAAGACCCCCCAAATCATATATTTTCTGAAAGTACAGACCCGGTAAAATAAAAAAATGGTGCTACTAATTTTGTAGGTCCTGCGATAATTGCGCAAATGTTTGTCAAATCAATATTAGGCCGATTAAAATACACAATTAAATTGATAAAAGCACACTAAAATCAGTATCAGTGCACACAAAAAATACTTTTTGGACTAAATCTAAAAGATATAACTGTATTGAGTTAATAAATAACACATTTGTAAATTTTAAATTGCGCTTTTTTGCAAACTGGTAAAAAAAATGAAATAACGCAAAAATGTAAAAAAGCAACTTATGTTAAATATTGTTTGTGAGCTGTGCTGGTGTATGTGTTGTGATAAAATGATGCAGATTTATTCGCAACACAGCATATCACAGCGCAAGGTAATGCGTCACAATGCTTTGCACCTTGCTGCCAGAGTTAAATTAATGTAATTTTGAAAAGAAAAAAAATCAAGTGATGCGTTCTAAGAACACACCGCAGTGCATATGCATCAGAAAACTCTCACTACAGAGGCTCCCTATTCATTCACAAACGGGTGATAGTGAATGTTTTACTATCAACCAGTTTATTCATATATAGAAGCCTCTGTACTGAATGCTTCTCCCCACTGAAAAAGTCATGAATGAACAGGAAGTGATGTAAAGCACTCTGTGTTCATTCATAACTGGGGACACATAGTACTGTGTCCCCAGTTGTTTACAAACATTGGAGCGATCACCTGATCACTCCAGTGTTTGCTCTGCACACAGAGGATCTGTGATAATAACCGATCGCCGCTGGGTCATGCACAGAGACGCTGCCACCCTGAAACTGACAGGATGACAGCGTCTCTCTGCTCTCTCCTCACCGCTCAGCTGTGGCTCCTCTCCTGGATGACAGCCCTCCCATATCCGTGCCCCCATACAGGCAGGGGAGAGCAGCGGGGATCCGAGGAGAAGCATGGTGAGGGGGCAGGAGAGGGGTTGCAGGTGCCGAAGGGTGGGCGCCCGGATTTTCGGTTAGGCCGCCAGCCACTCAGGACAGCTATTATTTTAAAGAGGACAGTCAGGGGAATCGTTCTGATATACAGGTGAAACTCGAATAATTAGAATATCGTGCAAAAGTTCATTTGTTTCAATAATGCAACTTAAAAAGGTGAAACTAATATAGGAGATAGACTCATTACATGCAAAGCAAGATAGTTCAAGCCGTGATTTGTCATAATTGTGATGATTATGGCTTATAGCTCATGAAAACCCCAAATCCACAATCTCAGAAAATTAGAATATTACATGCAATCAATAAAACAAGGATTGTAAACAGCGAAAGAGTTAACAGAGGAGGTCATTCCTACCCTGCTTCAGGAAAGGAAGCCCTCAATTTGTATGGTGTTATTACCGAGCATGGCGAGAATTTTTTCAGTTAATCAGGTTTTAAATTTTCCTCAAAACGGGTTTATAAAACTGAGCACATTAAAGGGTCAGATTTCGCCCTTAACAAATCTCTTTCAAGAGCCTCTTGCCAGTCATTCACTCATTAAAGACATTCATTCAGGCTGTTGCGCATTTAGTTTCTTCTAGGAGTTCCCCATTGTCCTCATGGGACCTTAATTTGATGCTTTCATATTTACAGCAGTCTCCCTTCGAACCTCTGCAAAGTGTAGGTTTGGAAGACCTTACTCGTAAAGTGGCCTTCCTGGTTGCTATTACCTCAGCTAGGAGAGTATCCGAATGACTGAATCAGCAACCTTTCATTGTCTTTAAACCAAGAGAAAGTAATCTTGGACCGAGGCAGTCTTTCTTGCCTAAGTTAATTTCTTCCTTTCACAACCTGTTTTTTGTGAGAGGACAAAGGGAGTTTTAGCATACTTTGTTCTGGGGTCAGCTTGTACCAGAACATCTTTAGTCGTTTCATTTTTCTTATACACCATAAGGGGTTTGTCTTTAACATGGAACGGAATAGTTTTATCTGCATGAAGGATGTTAGAGTTCCTTGCAATTGCATTATAAACGGGATCCTCTCTTTGGTTTTGTCGCTCATGGTGTGTCAGGGCCCGTGATAGTGCTGATTCGAGGATGTCAGGGGGGGTACCCCCTCTGTAGGAATTTATTGAACATTTGCCTGATTTGTTGAGAACATATGTCAGGATCTGAACAAATGCGGATTACCCGCATAAATTGGGAAATCGGTAGGCTATTCAGAAGATAGGGGGGGGGATGAGCACTGTTGTACTGTTGTAATGGAGTAAGGTATTTCTATCTGTAGGTTTTCTATATACTGATGTTGATGCTGTGTGATCCCTGATTGTAACCAAGACATCAAGAAAAGATATTTCCTTATCAGAAAACCTGCCGGCATTTCATTCAGAAATTGAACAAATTCATTCACATCCCCCTCCCAATAAATGAAAATATCATCAATGTAACGCATCCATCCTCTGACATGTTTTGAATATAGCTCAGATGGAAATATATAGCACTCCTCCAGGTAGCCTACAAACAGATTTGCGAAAAGCCGGTGCGGCTGAACTGCCCATTGCAGTGCCCCGGATCTGTTTGTTTAAAGCAGGGGTAGCAAACCTCTGGCCCCCCAGCTGTGGTGGAACTACAAATCCCACGAGGCATTGCAAGATTTTCCAGCCACATACATGACTCCCGAAGAGAGATGCATCATGGGATTTTTAGTTTCACCACAGCTGGAGGGCCGGAGGTTTGCTACCCCTGGTTTAAAGTATCCTCAAATAGAAACAAATTATCCAACACAAAATCCAATCCCTGTAAAATAAATTCAGCAGGAATGTCATGCTTTTCTCTACGCACTAACAAGTGTTCAAAGGCTCTCAGGCCCTCAGTGTTGATTATACTCGTGTATAGGGAAGAGATGTCCATGGTTGCTAATTTCCAATTCACTTGAAAGATGTTAAACGCTCTGGACAAGAAAGGGGGTTTAATACCGTGGACTTTAGTGGTTAAACAAGTTTATTTTCTTGATTTCACTTCACCATTTTGGACTATTGTGTGTATGTCTAGGGCTGCAACAACTAATCGACATAATCGATTATAATCGATTATTGAAAAAGTTGTCAACTTTTTCAATAATCGATTAATCGGCTTCCGATCAGTTGGCCCTGTTCACAGCTCCACACGCTGTACAGGTTGTAAGGCAACAAAATAGGAAAAATGAGAATATATACTATTTTAAATGCTTTTTAAGGCCACATTCACACTTGTGTTTTTGTGCTCTAGATGCAGAGCAAAATCTGTCAGGCTGGATGCTGTGTTTATGCTGCTAGATGCTTTCAATGATGCGTGTTTACATGCGTTTACATGCATATGCATTTAGATCCATTCGGTACCAAATCCTAGCGTCAAAGCATTTTCATGTGTTTGCATGCATTTTGAAGTTAAAATTGATTCCTAGATGCACATGACTTCTATTTTTTTTGAAAAGGCAGATAAACTGACTTTAGATAAAGTCATCTAGATGCAATGTGTGAATAGATCCATTGGAAGTCATTAGATGCATATATGTGTATTTAGAAAAGCTTTTTAAATGTCTATAAATGCACCTAGCGTGACTGTAGCCTACCAATTGAAGGGAAAAAGTGGAAGAGTAACCATTCAGCCCAATAGGGCCCATAATATGGCATGATAGCATATACAGAAGCAGAAAAAGCTGCTGCACTAAAGCTGGTCATAGGTGAAGGTTCAAATCAAGCTGTGTTTTAGCGGACAGGCTAGTGCACTATGGCAATAAAATGCAGCTGTCATTGTTTACATTTTTTCTTTTTTAACTTAATGTGGAGTGTGCAATGTGTACACTCCATTCAGGACAGCAGTGCTCCGCTGTTGTGTGGCGACCTGCGATGGCATCCAAGAGAGCTGCTGTGAAGCGACCCTCGGTGGCATCCAGCATGCTGCAATAAAACGTGTTGTGGTGTGAATGGGACACATAGAAAACAACTCATGTCTATGTGTCCCTGTTGTGATCTGCATCAAACTGGTACGGTACAATATGCATGTTACGGATGTGTGAACAGGGCTTCAGGTTGTTGTGCACAGGGCATGAGCCAACGGGGCCACCCCCACTGTAAGGGCCCTTTCACACGGACTGATCAGGAGGAAATCCGTGCAAGGATCCCCACCTGATTGGAGCAGTGCGGATCGGGTATCACCACGGTGACATGCATGTCTGTCCAGTTTCATCCTCAAACTGAAATTACTGGACCTCATCTTAGCCTAAGGCCCCATTCACACTGAGCGATTTATCGCGCGGTAATTCCCGCGATATCGCGTCTATTTACCCGGCGATATCGCTCTCCAATGCATGGCAATGGGGTTGTCCGTCGCTGTCGCGGGTTGTGCGTCGCTACAGCAGGACCCTTTTTGGAGCGGATTTTGCCGCGATTCTAGCTTGCTCAATGCAAGCATTTGCGCGATATCGCGCAAAATGCAAATCGCTCAGTGTGAATGGGGCCGAAGGGGAATCGAATGTATTACCCCCAATCCGCCATGATCAGGTCAGTCAAAACAGAACACTGTTCTGTTTGATTTTCTGGACCTGGCCAGAGTCAGGGGTAACTAAGTTAAAATAGATGCCCGTCCATTTAGACCCGGCTGCCCATACACTAGCATTGGGCATCCAAACGGGTCGGCTTGAAAAACTGACCTGATCGCCCATGTGAAAGGGTCCTTAGCATGGTGGATGATTCCTGTGAATTGGTTGAAACTCAGTGTATGGGCCAGCCTTGCAACACAGGTTTGTCATAGCAATGTACAATCATTCTACATGCGAGTACACAAGAGACTCCCCGATTTCTTACCTCCTCGTTATTTTCCTGCAGGGGTCGCTGTTGATCGGAAATCTCCGATTCAGCCACACTACTAGAACTGTCTTCTCTGCTAAGCTCAGAGGAGGAGGAAGGCGTCTCATTCTCATCCCACGCTAAAATGCCGGTACTTGAACGCTCCTCATTTTGTGTTAAGCCATCTAATGTAGCCAAGGGCGTTCCTGTATTTACGTCTGCCAGAGTGCCCCCCTCGTACTGAAAAAGACTAAGCAACTCCCCCGTGTCATCGTCTGTCATGAACAGTCCACGACTGCTAGAAGCTTGTAGGTCGGATTCGGAGGATCGATTAATTAATTGTGGCTGCCCTTTCCCTATGGCTATATGCAAAGGGCACGGTGAGCACTGGTTGGCACTCTCCTGGTAATCCTGATCCCCGCTCGGCCTTGTGTTTAAATGACGGTCAGACTCAGTACAGCAGTTTGAGTGTGGCTCTCCTGCCTGGCAATTCAGTGTTGGTAGCTCACTTAGAAGTTCCTGCATATGGAAAGGATCCCCCAACGAATCTCTGCCTACGTGTGAGTCCACATCCAAGGCCATCATGGTATCCGGAGTCAGAGGGGGTCTGGTGTCCATTTCTGAGTAGCTGGCAACACGAGGGGGGCCTTTTCCCGCGGGGTCAGGGGAGCCTTCCTTGCAGGGGGCTGCGTCATTGGCCCCAGCAAAGCAGCTTGGGCTCTCCGTGTCCATGTGAGGGGGTGCACACACGGACTCCATTCCGTTCTGCCGGGGTCTATGCAACGTGTCACATTTAATGCCTTAGTATTGTCGCTGCTTTGTAAGCAATGGCTCACTTGCCGCACGCCTCCGTAAGCACTTCATTCAGCATGACTCCAAACTCTTCAGCACTTCTTGGGGGTCTCATACACTTTTACTACTACTCCTCTCTAGTAACTTCGGCTTTTGCATTTCACCACTCTCTGTCACTATAGATGGGGGGGGGGGCTATAGGAAAAGACAAGGGAGAAGGCGTGGCCTACATCTAACCTTCAGAAAACCATGTCCCATGATGCAGCGCGCCATTGGTGACCCGGAATAAATGTAAAGGATGTCTGCTGGAGGGACGTTTAGAGCTGTGTCCGCGCTGCTTAGGAGCAACGGGAGTGTTCAGCTGCGGGGATACGCTAAGAAAGCGGGTGAGGGAAGAGAGGACGCTATCGGTTTCACTGTGCCCTAAATCACACGGCCTTCAGCGTGTAGAAGAGCAGTGTGAACACTACAATTCAAACAGCTCTCTTGGGTCCTTTGAAGCCACCCTGCTTCAGCTCCAGTTTGGATAGGTTCAACACAGATCTTAATAGGAGTGTTGACTCACTTTAAACAAGCTGCCAGTTGGCTTTCAACAAGCTTTACGTTATGCTCAAAACTGCTAGCAGCTTGTTTACATTGACAGCACTTGCATTAAAGTAGACCTTCACTGCCAAGGTCCACTTAAGCTCTTTGCCTATATATGTTTTTGGCTAGACCTACGGTAGTACAGTCCCTTTTTGCCTCCCTTTCATGAGAATGTGTCCCTGCTTCTGCAACCTGTTATGTCCCTGTCACATATAACATGAGGACCAGGGTCTCCCAGTTGGCCTGGCTGCATATCAACTGAATACCCTGGAAGAGATGGCCAGCTCCTGATGGCGTCGTAGAACCAACGCTGCAGCAGCAGGACAATGATGGATTTGCTGGGCAGATTAGTATGTATTTTGGTGGGGAGGTCGTTGATGTTCCTCTTTAAGATCTGTGTTTAACATTCCCATGCTCGAGCTGAAAGGTGCTTTAAAAGTTTCAACAAAGCTAGCCAGACATTCTGCAATTGCTCTGTAAAAGCTTGCTTTCTCTTAGCCTGTGTGAACAAGGCCTATTATGTGCCCTGCCTTTTCTGCACAAGATGAACACACAGGCAACAAGTGTTTTCTATGTGCACTGCGAGGCTGTAGCTACCATGGGGCGAGTGAGGCACTCGCCTCAGGCACAGCTGAAAGGGGGCACAGCCAGGGCCAGCCTGGCTGCACCCTCTTGCCCCTATTGCCATGGCGAGCACAGGGCACCATTGGTAACGGGTGCCAGGTGGCCAACACTGCCATGACTCGGCAGGGAGAAGAGCAGCACAGGCTGCAGCTTCTCCTCGGATCCCGGCTGCTCTCCCCCACCTGTATGGGCAGAGGACTGTGTCCTCAATCTCTTTTTCTATTTCAAAAGGGAAATGTCAGGGGTCTTTTTAGACCCCTGATATTTTCCCGAAGCCCCCCCCCACAAACACTCATGCACGCATATTGCTAAACATGTGCAAAGTCTAAAACAAAACAAAAATCGGACAAAATGAACGGAAATTTAAAATGTTTTCATTAGTTTTGTCAAACGGAACAAATTTTTATGCTATTTTGGATTTGGCCACCAGCGCATTCTGCGCATGCGTGCCGCTATCCTGGAGGCGGGGCGCATGATGTCACATACCACACACATCTGTTGGGGGCACCATTTTCTGTTCTTGCCTCGGGCGCAGAAGGTGCTAGGTACGGCTCTGGTGCCCTGGGTAATATACAGGGGGTGTGGACATTTTTTTAAAAACTACTTGTCCAAGGGCTAAAGTGGGGGCCAAATCTAGTTGTCCTTCACGACAATACAAAAAATAGTTTTAATCAAAACTAAGGATGCACCAATACCGGTTTTTCGGTATCGAGTACGAGTACCGATTTTTTGCTTTCGGATCTCGCCGACACTGAATACTAATACCGGTGCTTCCGCTGACATAGAGCAGGCTTCCCTGGTAATCAGGAAACCGGGCATCAGGTAATGACATCCCGCAGAGGTTCCTGATTGCCACGGAAGCCGGCTCCATGTTGTTTGGCCTGCTTGATTGCGATTGGCCGGGAAACCTGCTTCCCTGTCAATCAGGAAGCCGGGTGGCGAGTAATGACCTGATTGACCGGGAAACTGGCTCGATGCTGATTGGCCAGGAAGCCGGCTTTCCAGCCAATCAGCAAGGAGCCGGCTTCCCGGGCCAATCAGAAAACCATTACTTGCGGCTCATTACTTGCCGCACGGCTTCCTGATTGCACGGGAAGCTGGCTCCATGTTCCCCTACGGCACTGCCAGTCAGAGGAAATTTTCATCTGGCCTTAAGTTCCAATATCGGGGAAGGTATTGGAGCATTTGGGTGAGTACGAGTACACCTTAGTTTTCGGGGTTCCCCGGGAGAGCGGGCAACCCCGAAAACTACGGCGGGGGGTGCGGGCAGAAACAATCTGATCAGACCACTTGTATTAAACGAGCGGCGGCGGCTCCACAATGTACATTCAGCTCTGCTTGTCCGGAGCCGGGCTGAATGTACTTTAAAACTACTCGCCCGGCGCCCGAAACTGCATGTTCCGGGCGTCGGGCGATAGGAATTCCACACCCCTGATATATATAGGTGTCTTGCTGCACTCCTTACCGGTCTATTAGAATAGTGCACACAAATACAATATAATCCCCAGGTTTTTGTTTTGTTTTTGTAAAATGCAGAAGATGAGATTGTGTGAATACCAAACATTTCAGGCCTCCAAGTTGCGGACGTTGACATTACAGCATCAAACTGCACTGTTACGTGGGTGTCTGCGTAACACTTTACCTACGTTTTACATACTTATTGTGTTCAAAACCTTTACAGCTCATCAGTTTAGGGTTAAAGTATGTCTAAAGTAAAGACTTTTTTTTTGTTAATTTTATAGAAGAGGGAAGGGTTGAAACTAGTGATGAGCTGGGGCTTGGTGCAAACTCATTTTGCCCTAGTTTGCCCAAGCCCACACAAAACTGAGACCGACGCACCCTCTCCTGATCCAATCACTTCCGACAGGGGCAAGCAGAAGTGCCAGCTTTAGTGTGAGTAGATTTTATTGTGTGCAGAGTATATGTAAGGGGGAAAGAGAATACATGAGAACTCAGAGTTGAAGTAGGGGAGTAGAAGTTCTACTCCTCCATTTGGACAGGAACAGCAATTAATACCCTTTCTCAACTTGTGTGAAATGCAGATGTAGCTTTCGCATTCTGAAGTGGGTAATGGGTTGGTGCAAGTGATTCTTGTTCAATTATGAATGGTTAGTCAACATTTTACTACTCTAGAGATGCTGTAGAATAGCTTCAATTACATTTATTAAAATGCTTCATTTACTTGCCTGTTTCTTAAGTGGTCCTTTGTACTTGGTCAGCAGATCTTAGACTTTCTTCCATTAATTGTGAAAGAGGACAAGTATGGCAGTTTAGATAGTGAACATCTGTATAGTTTCAGTTGAAAGCAAAGGATCTTGGGCTTGGCGCATGCGCATTTCAGATGTTCGGCCGGGAGAAGAGGAGAGACATAAGGTAAGTCTATAGAGCAGTGTGCACCTGCACACACTCTGTGGGACATCAGAGGAGAGGAGGACAGAGGAGACAGCGCTGGATCGGAGACCTGCACCAGCGCTGGAGGGACATTTTAAAACTACGCTAAAGAAGATCGGATTAAGAGGCATGATTTAAAGTAAGTCTATACACCAGGGGTAGCAAACCTCCGGCTGTGGGGAAACTACAAATCCCATGCTGCATCTCTCTTCAGGAGTCATGTCTGTGGCTGTGAGAATCTTGCAATGCCTCATGGGATTTGTAGTTCCACCACAGCTGGAGGGCCGGAGGTTTGCTACACCTGCCATACACTATCATTGGGGGGGAGGGAAAAAAATATCCTTTTAATGTCACTAAGCGTGCTCAGAAGCGACCAGTAAAAGTCAGCCTAGCAATGTAACAGGAAAATAACTTGTTGGTAAAACTACTATTGGTGAAAGACATGGAGAACAAACCTTCAGGAAAGACATAAAGAAAATCGATAAAATGCTCCTTCAGGCAACAAATGGTAATTGATGCATCACTCTGAAATTTAGTTGAATGTTAAGGTACCCACACACCTTGCGATCGTACGATAATCGCGGGAAATCCAGCGATCGTAAGGTGTGTGGAAGCCGTGCGACCTCTACTACTGTAAGGTCCCACAATTTTTATCTTAGGAACATGTTTGAAAACCCGCCGAGCATCGTACGATGTTCGGCGGGTGTGTAGCATGTTCGTAAGATAAATGCCAGACGGGCCGGTGTGCGCAAGCGCACACTGCCCGTTCGGAATTGCGGTCATCGGAAGCTCGCCCCTCATGGGGGCGCGGCTTGCGATAATCGCAAGTACGATCTGCCTGTCCAAGATGGGAAGATCGTACGTTTTTTAAATTACTTTACAACCATCGCAAGACAAAAGTCTTGCGATGGTTGTAAGGTGTGTGCCCAGCCTTAGAAATGCATGATTTTATGAAGTTCAGAGAAGACCAGTTGAAGTATTTTAGTATATACTCTTACTGGAAAATAATGATATTAGGCGGAGGGAGTAGAGAACATCTTAACGTCCTGTTTTTAAATTGTAAATTCAGTGAAGAGCGAAAAAGGTTATAAACTATTTACACAGATATTTGTTCACAGTTTTTAAAGGTAAAGGAAAAGGACTTGCCAAAGATGTTCAGAAAGGTCCTGAAGTTTGCAAAGATCCACTTATCTTGACCACACATGCTATGGGGTTGAATATATACAAAAATGGTTCAGATATCAAGTTGAAGGATGAGTGTCAGTACCCAGAATGGTAAGTAAAGCCTTTTCAGTGCAGATTGTGGGGTTTGAGAGGATTCAGGATGCTCCACTTTGATCCTAAATATTTTGTCATTTCCCTATTCCTCATAGGCTTTTCCAATTAGATCTAGGTCCACCTAAACCTTTGGAAGAGAGAAGTCCAGATACTCCTGAGTACTGGAAACTGCTTCGAAAACTGCATATGTGGAGGAACAACCGTCTAGCCAAAGCAAAGAAACTCTGATGAACAAATCATCCTGCCTTGTTGTGTTTGTACTATGCAGTGGTTGCTTTTTAGTAAGCTTCAATTCAACAATCCAGGACTTTTCAATTAAATTATTTTTCTTAAAATTGTGTCTCCATAATTATTGAAATTTAATGAGAATGTGAATAAAAGTAAGCCTTACAAATTTGATCAGAATTTTACTGTTAGGGGCTTACACCAAAAAGTCTGCTTCATTTTAGATTATGGGGTTCAAGTCACAAAGCTTTTTTTTTTCCAGCCATTATTTAATAGATATCGCTTGCTATTTCAGTTTGTTCAATTCATCAAATGATGTAATGCTTGGAATCTCCACCATTTGCTGTCTGTGTTTGCAGAAGTGATATTTTATCAGGTAACTCGTTATTTCATGTTGCAAGCCTTATTTTAACAAGCCTAATTGTTAAAGGAGAACTATGAGATGAGTGATTTCCACTCACCTCATAGTTCTAGCCGACCTGTGACAATGAGACTGTCAGGTCGGCTCAGTAGATCGGGAGGTGAGCGAACACATACCGGGTTCGCTCACCTCTCGATCCTGTCACGGCTCTCTGCCGTGACAGGGGGAGGGGCTGGATTCCCCTCTCCCCGCTCCGATCTGCCAGCGCTCACTGGCAGAACGGACGGGGGAGGGGGCGGGTACAGCTGGCTCTGCCTCTAGATAGGCAGAGCCAGCGGTCACTCACGCAGCTGGGCGGATCCTGACGTCCAGGTCGGGATCCGCTCCAGCTGCGGCGTCTCAATACCGCAAGCTGTAGCTCGCGGTATACTGAGCTTAGGGTAACGGGAGGATGCTAGTTTGTGTCCTCCCGTTACCCTAAGGAGAACTATGGGGAAAAACACTAACCCCATAGTTCTCCTTTAAATATGTAAAGAAGTGCAATTAACAAAGATTGTTTGACCATTTATCGACCGTTAGGCAATTGTTTCATAAGCCAAAAAAGTGTTGTTTTTGGGCAGTATTTTCTGCCTTTGAAAGGGAGATTTTTGAGGTGAATTGATAACTTCTGGCAGTGAAGCCTCTTTTTTTGCAGTTTTTGGAAGATGGAACCGTTTGCCTGTGTTTTTATTAAATATTATTAGGGGGGTAAGTAGAGATATGGACGGAGGTAAGCCAGTAGATGTGGTATATCTGGATTTCTCAAAGGCTTTTGATACGGTACCACACAAACGCTTGCTACACAAGCTGAGGGCTATGGGCATAGATGAGGTGTTGTGTATGTGGATAGAGAACTGGCTACGGGAACGTGTCCAGAGGGTATCTGTAAATGGCACCTTTAAATAAGGTTTAATTTGGATTTATACACTATCGGCAATGGTCTTTCTTTTTATTCATACATGTTGCCATTCACAGCCTTCCCTGCATCACCTGATTTATAATATACATCTAGTGAGAGTTGCATGTAGCAGCTAAAATAAGTGATGCAATGTATCCAAAATCTACCAGTTGATGTACGAGTCACACTCTGCCCATCTCTGTGAGTGCAACTTTGTGGTTTTGCATTGTTTAACCCCTTATCCACCCAGATAATGTGCTAGGATGTGGTGCTTCCTTTCTGCTTTCATATTTTCTGGAAAAATAAACAAAGTCTGCTATTGGCTATTTCAAATTTGAAATAGCCAAAAGCAGGCTGGCTGTTCCACTACCTTCTCTCAATGAGCAGAGGAGAGGGCCTGCGTGAGAACTTTCACTCTCAGGTCTTCTCCTCTGCAGGAGCAATAACCGTTCTGCTATTGGTTATTGCAATTTGAAATAGCCATAAGCAGGAATGCTACTGGCTATTGTTCCCACAGAGCAGCGGACCCAAGAATGCGTTAGTCAACCGTATTTTAACACCTTAAATGTTAATTCTATGATTTAAGACGTAAAAGTAACTTTTGAGGGGAATTGTTTTTGCTTCAGTTACTAAAATAACGTGGAACACGTAAAAATAACTCCAGCTTCAGTCGGAAGCCTTAACGAGCATGCTAAATTACAATTGGGACTTTCGTTAATACCATGTTTTCAAAGGAAAAATAAGGAGAGGTAAATTAACAACTAGAGAAAGCAAATAATCTTTCTCTTTGTGAATTGACCCCATTGTTTTGCATAATATTGTTCCATCCTATGCCTGTCTGCTCCTTACTATCAGGAGCGCTTTGTTATTATATGCTGTTGTAAAAGTTATGCAATGTACAGTGGAAGCCATTTTTAGAGTGCAATGGTCTTGGACACTTATAGGCAGGGCTTTAAAAATGTTAGGGTGTCACCAGTCGGTCAAAAATCTCACCAGTCAGCATGACCGGACTATAGCCTTGCAAATTATGTTAAAAAGTTTTGGGGACAGATAGAGCTTTCTTTTGGAGGTATATTATCAGCACTGGGGGGGTTATTTTTTACTATATAATGAAAAAAAGTAGCGTAAATTTCAAATAAAAAAATGTTTTAGTTATGTTATAAAACATCTATTCTTACCCATATTTCTGGTAAAATATAAGACGGGGTCACGTCGGGTAAATAGACACCAAATATGTCAAGCATTAAAATTGCGTGCGCCCACAAAATCGCAAACAAACGACCACACTGAAAATTGGCCATAGGCGACGCTTAAAACTGTTACCGCTCATCAGACCAGTGTTATCAGTAATTAATGGCCCTAAAATTATTGCTCACACTCCGACGTTCGCGGTTATATGTAACATGTGCGGCACAAAAACAACAATCGTTTTCGCACGTAGGTGCACACGACGATTATCTACGTGTGTATGTGGGGGCGGAGGACTTTTTTTTAAAAAATTGCTTTTAATTTTTTTTAATGCTTTTATTTTTTTATGATTTTAATTTTTGTATAACTTTTTTTTTTACACAATTTTATTGCTATCACATGGGGGGGCTAAGAAGCCCCCTATGTGATTGCCACCATGTAAAATACCATCCCAGTCCCCCCGCACGCCCACCTATAAAATACAGAGCCCCCTCTCCTGCTTACCTTTTTGCTGGGAGGAGGCTGTGATTGATTGGTAAGGTCTGCTGCAGATGCACCGGTATGAGTACCAATATTTTTATTTCGCCACTCGGAAGTCCCATTCAGGAAACCAGGCGGCGTGTAATGACTCGCCACCTGGTTTCCCCCTCCCAGAACCAACCGCGGAGCTCCCCTGCCCGGCTTGACCCATCTTTCGGATCGTCCTCATGGGACCGTGCTGTAGACTCACCTCCTTCCAGATCCTAGACAGGGGACGAGCGGGAGCATAGCTCGTCATCACCCTCCATGGACGAGCTGATGAGGGCTCTCACGACCAAGGAGGAACTCACAACTATGTTTACCCGCCTCGAGTAATCCCTGAAGTCGGACATTCGGTCCCTCAGGGGGAAGTAACACACTTGCTCCAATGCGTGGAGGAGGGGGAAAATCGTCTGGACTCCCATGTCAAGGTAATATTGGCCCTGCAGGTATATTCTTTAGCCTGCTCCCAGAGAACTGTGTCTTATCGCTTAGAAAATAGAGGACGCAGGAATAACCTGTGTATCAGTGGCCAGAAGCCACGGCTGAGACTCTCAGGGGGTTCTTTAATACCATTCTAGGATGAGAACTTACCGTTCCCCTGTTGTATGACCGGGTTTACCCCTGTAATATGGCCTCAGATATACCCAGGGACGCTATCTGCCAACTGCCGATTTCTCGGATAAGGAAGCCATTCTGCGGAGATTGCGAGAACATCCCCAAACGGACTTTATTGGAGTACACATTCATACCTACCCAGACCTTGCTAGAGAGACTCTGGTGCGGCGCAGGGTGCTGCGCCCGCTCTTGGAAGTACTACAGAGAGCAGGCATCAATTACAGATGGGGCTTCCCCTTCTGTTTGATGGCTAGAAAGAACGGGAAAACAGCGGTTTTCACAAGACCTGGGGCAATTCTGTGATAATCTGTCCGTTTGTACACCATTGTTGCCGGATTGGCAGGACTCGGGACCAGCTATAGAACCGATACCAGATGCAGTTTGGGTCCCGTCGATATCTCCACCGAATTTGACCCACCGTTCAACTTAATTTTAACCAAAGTGGCAATTGATCTGCAGGCAATTTGTCAGCGGAGCAGAAGTCCACTTATCTATACTATAAATAAATAACTTACAATCAGATGCAGCCACTGTTTGGGTATTCAGCAGCCACGGAAGCGGATTAGAAAGTTTGTTTTCAGATCAGTAGTTACACTTTTAGTTTAATAACTAATTATATACACATGGAAGGGCACTGTTCCAGTTCTCCTTGGTGATGCATTTAATGAGTAGGGCAAATGTTTGTTTCAGTTAGCCTACCATTCTTGGAACAATGGCAAAGCAAAACAAGACTACAAAACTTCAGCTTGCACACGACTTAGGTGTTATATCTACTTACATCAGTTGTTTTAATTGAGATAGTTGTGACTTGAGGTTTATTATGAATAGAATGCATTTACAGTATGTTTTTAGTGTTAGTGTGTTACATAATCAATAACCATATACAATTCTGCTCAATGGATATACAAAATACTGGGAATGGTGTGCATATGGTTGTCCTGTAACTAAAAAGCTAAAATACTGATATATGTTATAAAATACATAAAGGTCAATCCACCCAATTTGTTATCTTTATTTTAGGTGGAGTCTAATGGGCTGAATCTGTCCCTGGCTTCTTATATGACTTGTACACTTCAGCAATTGGATCTTCTTTCAAAAATTCACAACTCTGTACCTTGGGAATTTCGGGTGTTCCCACATATTATTGCAAGTTCCTGCACTGCATGTATTACACTCCATAATATAAAACAAATAGAAACCCAGCAGGGAGACTGGGGACCTTGCTCACAGAAACTGCAAGGAACATGAGATTCAAGGGCAGATATGTCACCAATTAAGTCTTTAAGAGATATACGTTATATTTTTGCCATTCTTGGGTGGTTTAACTCAAACCTCTACCAAAAAGCAGAAATATCACTTAAGGGACAACTAACCCATTTGTTTGTTTAAGTTGGGATACAAAGTCTTGTAACAGCATGAGTATTTTGGAGAGTGTGTACCTGAAGTCTGATAAATTTCCAATCATTTATAACTCCTATTTTTACCCTTGAAATAGGTTCCACTATGCATTCCTGCCAAATAATATAGCATTTTTTAAAATGTTTGAACATAAGCAGATATAAAAGATTCCTATTTAGCCAGGTGTTGCATTCATCTGTCTTTGCGGTAGGCCATTGTACATAAACATTCAAACTGCGAGAAGAAAGGGCAACAATGTAACGCAATATGTCTTCACTTCATTGCATAGTGCTGTAAATCTTTTATATGGCGTTTGCTGTTTAGAGGAGAGAGCACAAAGATGAAAATGAGCTGCTGTTCTTTTATCATCCAATCACAGTCTTCACCAAACTGTATTGTGACTTTGATGAGGAAAAGTAAATGATCCAAATATTGTATAGCATCTGTATTAGAGAACTAATTGAAAAGAACTGCAGTTTTTTGGCAGGTAAAACAGTACAATATCAATAGCGTATTTAGTCATTTGCATACGTTTGCACTTTAAAAGCCCATAAAAAGTGCAACATAAGAATCTATTTAAGTGTCTCAGGAAAGGACATACATTGTACATAGCAGCTATTTTTCTTTCAGAAAATATAATGGGGGGGAATTTATTAATGCATCTGCGTCTGTTTAGAAGAAGTTGCATTTCCAACCTATATGCATTTCTACAATGCACACAAATTCCTTTTGCGGTGCTCTGTTTTTTTTTAAACAAAAAATGGGGCTTTTTCTGCTCTGTGACTGTTTGTGACAGAAATGCAAATACAACAGTACTTTAGCATGATAACTGCATGATGGGAAAATCTCTCTGCAACTGAAATCTCTGCCATTCATATGCAAATGTTAGAAGTGCTCTTGACCACTTCTAAAATCAGTGCAAAGAAAATAAAAAGCTCTAAGGGTAAATTTACACACAATTAAAGTAATTATCAGAACTCCGGGGAATTTTTTTTAATCAACCCTACCCTTGCATTGGGGCTGCCCCGCACTGCAAGGGTTAAGTGCTCGTTTTTGTCCAGGTGCTAAAAAAAAACTTGTACTCACCCGATCATTATAGCCAGCTTGCTCTTAGTCTGGGCCCAGAAGCCTCTCTCCTCTTCCAGCTCCATGGTTGGGGTGAGTATAACTTTTTTTTTTTAGCACTTAGGTAGCCCCACTGCAAGGGTTAATAAAACATTTGCCTGGAGTTCTGTATTAATTGTCTGTCAGTCTGCATGATCTCTTCCAAAACATGAAGATGGTCCTGTAAAGTCTGTTGCGAACATTAGTTAATTGGGAGAACTCCTAAAAAGCTACAGTGCCAGCAGCCCATTGGATACATTTGTTAAATATTCATGTGTTGGAAGAGATTGTGCCATTTCATGGAAGAGATTGTGCACATACTGAGAAGCAATTAAAGTGACACTTAGCTCGGGAGAAAAATACATTCAAGTACCTTACTTGTTAACAAAAATGTAGCTTTTTTGTGTATCACTAGGCTGTAGAGCGGTAGCTATTTTACAACACACACAGGGACCATGTGGAACAAAAGCAGCCACCCCCCAGAAGGAAGGACCGTGTTGGCATCAATTCAGAGATAATTTGAGGATCTACAGCTGAGTGATACGCAAATAAGGTATAGGATACTGGAATGCATTTTTAAGATTTATTTCATGAGTTTAATGTCACTTTCAGCTGCAATCTCATCAGCTCTGTGGATACATTTGTCCTATTCATGAAGTTTACATTTGCTTGCAACTAACGCTAATGTGTGACAGTATACTTAGTCACAATTTTGCAACAGTTTATCTTTGCCAGAGATTCATGAATGAAATAAGCACTGCAATAGTAACCCTATTCGCAATATGCAATTGAATTGATGATTGTGACTGTTTATTAGACATGTGCAATTCGTTTCGTTCCGAATTGAAATTCGTACGAATTTCTGTAAATCTGGACATTCGGATGCATTGAAATGCCTGCTATTGGGTATTTCAATTTTAAATAACCAATAGCAGGATTTGTTTATTTCTGCTCACTGTCCGGTGTAAACATTGCATCGGGGAGTTTTTCTTTCAATTGTTGGCCGACGCTGGAATGACTTTGTGTGACATTTTTAAAATGTATTTTAAATAAAGGAATTGTCAAAAATTTGTGTTTTTTGTTCAATTAAAGGAATTTTTTTCTAAGGTGTTGTGTGTTTATTTAATTTTTTTTCAGCCTTTAGTGAATGAGTAGGTGTACAAGTACCCCTTACTCATTCACAAGGGGGGTGGCATCTGGGTGCCCCCTTTATGAAAGGGGGTACCAAGATGCAGATGAGCCCCCCTGCCCGCAGACCCCCACAACCACTGGGTCAAGGTTGTGAGGAAGAGGCTCTTGTCCCAATCGGAATGGGGACAAGGTGCTTTTCCAGGGGGTCCCCCCCCTGGAAAGCACCCTCCCAATGCCGAGGGCATGTGGCCTGGTATGGTGGAGGGAAGGGGGGGGCGTTCGCTCATTGCCCCTTTCCTGCCCTGCCAGGCTGCTGCCCGGATTAAGAGTCTGGTATGGGATTTTAGGGGGGACCCCTTTTTATTTTTTTTGGCTTTGGGGTTCCCCCCCTAAAAATCCTACCAGACATAAAGGGTCTGGTATGAATTGCCGGGAAACCGCACGTTGGTTTTTTGGGGTTTTTTTTAACATACGGTTTCCCCCATAACATTCCTACCAGACCTAAACGCTGTTTTTTTTGTTTGTTTGTTTGTTTGTGGTGTCAGAGATTAAAAAGCAACAAAGTAAACATGTAATTACACTTTTCTGGAACAAATTATAGTTGGTAATGATCATTTAACTAAATTTGGATTTATTCAAATCCGAATGCCGAAACAAATTGAATTTCAGACCCGAAACACCAAATAACGAAACAAGACGAAATGAAACAACACATTTTTTGCAGGCTTACATGGCTACTGTTTAAAGAACGCAGATGATGTGACAGGATTCATAAATTCCCCCCAATGTAAATAAATTTTTGGTTGAACAGTGCATTTTCACGTTGGTTTCTCTATTAGCATATTTATGTGTCTCAAACATGTCAGGAAAGACTAGATCAGCAAATTACCTGAGACTTCTGAAACCTTGTATTCCAGATACCACATTTAATATCTCCAATGGGACAATGTTGTTGAATAGGGACTCAACTACATGTGACATTTTAATAACTTCTAAGCAATTTATTCTTCTTTAAATAGTTTTGTCATTTGAAATACACTGTTTTTAATGAAGGCAGTCACCAACAAGAGGTTTAATTGCACGCTCATTAGTGATTAAAATCTAATAGGTAAAGTAAACCTCTGAGGAACAAAATATGGGAGCTGTCTTTGCTGGCTTGGTTTTAACTGTGCAGAATCTGTATCTGATATTATGATCTTGCCTTCACTACCTAGTAAGTGACTGGCCTAGAGCTAACATTCAGTCAAGCTTACTGTGTAGGGAAGCCAATAAATGGATGAAAGTAGTCATTTTTTTCATATGGAAGAAAGAGTCTACACATTTAAAAATAGTCAGCAATGGCAGCTGTACGTTTATCCTTACAAATCCACTTTAAGTCCTAATTGTTGCGTTCAGTTCTTCAGTTTTGGGTATAACTCAAGTTTATGCAGTTGTCAGATAGGCTGCCAAGTCTTGTCTATGGTCTGAATGTGCTCCTTGGCCTTCATGCGAAGTGCAGCAATGCTGGAACTTCGGTCCAGCTCATCTATGGGAAACTTGTCAACAAAGCCTCCCATGCATTGGTAGGGGCCACTGCTGAGAGGTTGTATAGATGTCATTGTAGGTGCACTGTTGAGAAAAGTATGACCAGTGTAATGTGACTGAAGGTTTTGAGAAGGTGCTATAAATCCTGGTATGCTGTGCACACTGCTGGCTGTAGAAATGGGAGAGGTGAGCCATGGATCCAAGGGTAGAGATGAACTAAGTGGCCCAATATTAGTAGTTATCGGTGTCCGTGAAAATGAGAGCAGTGGAGAATCATGAAGTTTGGCAGAAGAAGACTCTAGCTTCTCCTGACGCCTCCATTTGGCCCTTCGATTCTGGAACCAAACCTGTATGAAAATAATTATGCGTATTTAGTAAAAATCAGAGGGGTATTTTGGAATTTAGTACAGCGACAGGTGTTGGGAGCGAGAGGGAAAATCTCTAGCATTAGGCTAAGAGCAATTAACACTCCTAACGACAGCTCCTAGATAAAAAGGATCCCATTATCGGATCAAGGTGGCCACAAATTGGATATTTCAGTTTATGGATTAGTAAGGAGGTAAGATAGTAAAGAATGCAGGGTAATAAAATGTCATAGCCGTAGTTCTGAGGTCAGATTGATAAAATAATATACATCTATATCTTATTTAGAGAAACAAATGTAAAACATAATGGAACACACCATGGACTTTCAAGGTAAACTTTGTGTTTTATCATTATTGGCTGATTAAGGAGGTATGATTCTAACCTGTTTTATTTCAGTGTTTCTATACTTCAAGGACATCTTAAAGTATATATTCTCACACTGCACCGTAGACGTACTGTTAGTAAGGGAATGATAATAAAATAATCATATGTTTATCAGTTGTACTTCTGTGACACAGCTGCTCAGTGTAGATTATTTTTTTTACAAACATGGCATAATCATTCATAAAATATATTTATGTCACTGCATTTTTTCCTATTTCCCTGAATATTTACTGCTTTTTGCACTTAGTCATTGTACTTTGCCACTGCATATGAAATAAACCTACTAGTATGACCCACCAGGTTACTTAATTAGACTTTTTTTTCAAATGATGTGTGGTGCTTCAACATCACAAACACATAGACCTGAAGGGTATGGGGTCTGTTCTGCAAGACATCTTGACTGTATCATTATGATGACTAACAATAAAAATAAGGACTCTTAACCTAGGCATCCCCCACACAGTTGTTTTCTTACTTTACCTTGCCTTCTCTGCTCGTTTGGGCTGTTACCTTCTTCAGTGCTGGCCGTGCCTGCATTTAGATTTTTATAGAGCTGTACTCTGAGGCTAGAGACACTTGGAGGTAGGCCCAGATTAAGTCTATGAGAGCTCATTGCACAGGCATGGCCAGCACCAAAGTAAATGTTCACTTAAAAGATAGAAACAGCTAAGGAGGGTGTGCCCAGCATGTTTAGGTAAGCTGGGTTTGGGATTTCCAGGTTAATTTAAGTTACACTGGGTAGTATCGACCAGTGTTTCTCAACCTTTTTTCAGTCACGGCACTTTTTAAATGTATGCAAAATCTCGAGACACCGCAGTCTAAAATGTAAAAAAGTAAATGATGGCATGTGGTCCCCCCAAAATCCATACCAGACCCTTATCCTAAAAAGGAGACGTGTATTGGTTTGAAGGAGGGATCCCAGGCAGAGAAACATAATAAAAGAAGACACTTTCAAATCAGAGTCCCCTTTTCACATCAGAAGCCCCCTTTAGCAAAAAAGGCACCCATGACAATGCCAGAAGGCACCCTGGTTGAGAAAGGCTGGTACACGTATGGGAACTTGTCATTTCTCAAAAGGGAACTTGTCATTTAAATGCGTTATCATTATTTGTACTATTTACCATGACAATGGAATGCATCAGAAAAAGGGTATGGTCACCTTTTTATTATTTATTTTAACAGTAAAGAGAATTTGACTGTTTGGGATCAGATACTGACCACATGTGGACCAATATAAATGACTGATAACCCTGCATGTAGCCCGATTGAACATAAAGTTTAAATCAGCTAAGACTTTCCAGATGCACCAAAACAAAGGTGTTAATTGTTTTACAGTTCATTTTTCTAATAAAAAAGTCTGCCCCCTGCCAGCAGCTGCAGAATGGGAGCCTTGCTGCAGAAAAACCCTTTGCTCCTGCTGATTTTAAAGATCTAGCTAAGAGAGCGAGGGTCCCACTCTACAGCATGCTGGCAGGACATAGGCTAATCTATTGAGGCTGTGGCTGATTGTTAAGGGAAAAAACGAGGCTGTGCAAACCTTTTGTTTTAATGCACCTGGAATGTATGTTGTCTTAAATAATGATACATTTATTGCTGATGCTGAATAAACAGGCCCCGCAAAGAAGCAGCAGGTTGCAAATTAGGAGGGAAATGTATTGTACATAATAAAAAAGGTAAAAGTTGGTTTAGAAAAACTAGAGAAAAATAAACTGTAGCAGTTACCCCTAGCAACAATTTAGATTATTTGTTTCATTTAAAAAAAAATGATCCACCTTTGACATATATGTCTGTTTTTCCAGCCTCTAGACAATATTGCTGCTATGACAAGCTGGGGAGAAAAATAAGCTCCCACAGTGTACAGCTTTTTTCCATCTGCATATGTAATTATTGTTAGAAGCAAAGGAACTTCATGAACAATAAGTATGTACCTCATAGTTTTTCTAAGTGTATCTGGGTACGGTATGTGGTCAGTTTAGATGCAAATAGCATTAACTTGGTATTCTGTTGTGTGTGTGTATAGTTGTACTACAAATTGAGCTTATTACACTTACAGTGAACATAACCCTCCCCATCTTATGCTAGTCTCACCTGTACTCGAACCTCTGGCAGGCTAACTTTCATTGCAAGCTCTTCTCGGCTATATACATCTGGGTAGTGGGAACGCTCAAATGCTCTTTCTAATTCATGCAGTTGGTAGGTAGTAAAGGTTGTTCTGTTTCTGCGATGTTTCTTTTTTGGAATTTCATCTTCTTCCCCTTCTACAGGACATGATGATGGTGTATTGTCCCCTCTTAGATCACTCAGATCTCCTTCACATTTGTCCAAAAACATCCTAGAAATTATTTCAGAATAAGGTATGGCCAATAAAATATACTGACATTGAGGAAAAAAATGCTTTGTTTGAAATAAAAAAATAAACTAGCTGTGCTACTTTGTGGAAAGGTAATAACCGGTATAAATAATAATATACAGTAGCACGTAGAAACAAACAAGGGTGGGACATGTGGTGTGGAGTAGGAATCGACTCCTAAAGTACTTTCACAGTTACCTCTTACCAGAATATTGAAGAAAAATTACATAATTTGACTAGACGTAAAAGATCAAATATCCATCAAAAAGTTAAAAACACTATTGCCGTTATTCCAAGTTTTCAGTATTTCTACTCTTCCTCCATTGTTCTACAAAATCGTATTGACTTGTTTACAAGTGTCATTATTAACATGAACGGAAATACTCGCCAAATACCTAGTATTATATGGTCCCGGCTAACATGTTGGCAGTTTCTGGCCAATGCTTTATGATGGTTCATGTGCCATGTAATTTTAATTATAACCTAAATAATTTCATCTCTACTTCCTTCAACCCCCTCAGCACAAAATCCAAAGCACTTGTATAGATTTTTTTGCTCTCTCTGTCTCAACTTCATATCACTATTTCCTTTTTTACGAAGAGTTGCAAGCCAGAAGTCACTGCATGACAACAGTAATGAGCCATGAACTTGTTTTCCCTACTCACTAATGCTTACCCTTGCATTGTCCAAAGACATGTGTTCCTGGGTGGCTGAATAGCACTAGAGGAGAAATAATACTAAGAGTAGTTCTTGATGTACAAACATGCTTTACATAAACTTAACATGAGCTATGTGGCCTTTTAATGCAGTTACTGCCTTTTTTGCGGCATATTGTACTAAAACAAAAACTGAAAAAAAATGGCTTTAGCATGCAACCTTGTGTGTCTGCACAAACCACTCTAGCTTCCTCCCTAACATCCTTCACTCCCTAAACTCTCTCTTCTCTGATTTCCAAATTAATTTTACCACTTTATTGTTTGAACCTTCCCATCTTACACATCATCTCTGCTCCTCTGTCATTCTTGCCTTAAAGTGTACCTGTGGACAAAAATGGCTCCCTTACGCTTAATAGCAAGAATCTCCAGGTGCCTGCAAACTAGCTTTGTTTCTCTGCATGATGCTAATGTGACAGATTGTGATTTCAGTGGTCTGCTTTAGAGATAATGAGAGCTGGAGGGAAATGTGTTTAGGCTGTGTAAAGGAGTAAAGCTGGCCATACACCAGTTTCTTTGTTTTTTTTTTGCTAAAAAAAATAGTTTTCTGAATGTTTGTTTAATGTTCAAATAGTTAATTAGACGTAATCAAGGATTGTTTTCCACTGCAGTCATGAAAAAAAATGAAAGGAGCACGATGGAAAAATTTTCTCGATGAAAATTCTAAACAGTGAATGTGGTTTTCATTTGAGAAACTCTTCATTTGCAAAATCAAATGTTAAAATCAAGCAAAATTTCAAGCAAAGGTCAAGTCTCTGATGGCATTATTAAATGTTTTGACAAGATTTTTTGTACTTACTGTATATACGTATCCAAATCTACCAGTGCATGGCCAGCTTAAGGCCCCATTCACACCAGGGCGGAAGCGTTTCAGCACAATTTATTAAAGGAGGTTTTTGGATGTTTTTAATCAGGTTTCAGAGCTGAAACGCAATTAAAAACGCTCAAAAATGCTGATCAGTGCATTTCCATTGCAATCTATATGGAAAATGTGCTGATCATCGTAAAAAAATAGCTCAGGGGGCATTTTGGGCAGCAGGTGGTTCGGATTGTGCAGAGGTGCACGATTGCATGAACGGTCCCCCATAGGAATGTATGGGATTGTTCATGTCGGCGGTTCAGCGAGGACAAATCCGCGCAACCAAACCACCCTGGTGTGAATGGGGCCTAAGGAAGCAAAATTAGGGCCCCAGAAATGTGGTAGAGCTCTTTCATAACTTTAAGTGGATGAGCTGGGGTTCTCTTTTTTGATTGGTAATGATTGAATCAGGAAAATCTGCAATTTGCTAATATTTTATTTTCCTAAATATGTGCATATCGATCTTTCTGATCCAGACAATTGTTATCCACAAGTTGTGTGATTTTCGGCAGACAGGCAGATAGCCTGCCTGTACATACTAAGATTTTTTATTTTTTTTCTAAATAAGCAGTTTGCCTCACATATGATTTAGGCTTCTCCGCATTATCTGCAATGTGCAGCTTTAGTGGAGGGGTTCTTAGTCTAATGGTATAGTTATTGCCTTCAGGTTAGTGTAATGACAATGGATGGTGCCTGTGTTTTTAGGGTTCCTTGATGAAACGTGCGAAAGCTCATTGGCAGTATGAGTGGCAAGCACACCAGCAGTTGCGTACCAAGAGTATTTTACACCCAGATCAGATGGTATTTTAGGAGCCCCGCTCCTCTATGCTAAATAATGTTGCCCATTATTTTTTATTGGGTCATCAGGGGGCAGGGGGCTGTGACTTGGCTATGAGTAAATATTTGCCTCCTTCTCTGATTGGCAGTGGAGGAGAGGGATGTACATGCTGTGAGACGTCATATTGGAATATTGGATGCTTCACAGGTAGGCTGTGGGGCCAGACCATGCATATTAACCGTGTCCTCTATAATTGGTGAAATGGAAGTGGGTGTATATCCCCTGGCAGAACAGCCCAAGCCTCTGTCTCCAGGAAGCCTCTCCTCTATCATTACTCAAAGGCAGCCAGTGTGTTGTTTCTGCACAATAGCAATGAACACAAGGGAGCTTGCACATGCGAAGTGATGAGAGGAGGCAAGGCTGGCCAGGTACAGAGCCCAGTGTCCTTCCCTGCAGATGGCAGATTGTCCTATTGTGTCCCCACTGATAATGGGGATGATTAATTTTTACCCCACAATGGAAGATCTGCTAATTATATCCTATTAGTTAGACAAAAACAAATATGTGTTTACCTGTTTCTGATTTAAATCCCTCTAAAATGATTGTTTAATCTTGTTGTTAAGTAACTGTAAGTATAGAGCAACTAATTAATGCCAATTTTACACATATTGACAAACAGTAACAATGAGCTTAGCTGTGTTGAAGAACTGAAACCTGTACCTGTAGGCTGTCATTTCTGAAGGTTCCTTCTAAAAATGCTAGATGGCTGACATGTCATGCTGATCCACTGTCATTAGTACTTTCTGACATACTGACTATGAGCAACATGCAGATCAGAAGTTCTGACTCCACTGTCACCAACTCTGCTGCATACTTTTTCCAGGTCAGTGACTCAGAGTATTAAATGCTCCAGAGACAGCCAGGCAAGTAGCATTCTCAGAAAGTAAGCAATAGCAACCCACATTTTCCTCTTAGGGCATGTATCTTTTTAGACTCCAACACATGTATGTCATCATGCATGAACTCCTTGTGCATGCATTCTGTAGATGCACCCATTCATTTCCAGTGGTTTCCAACATGAACAATGCATTTAATCCTTGCACCAAGCCAAACCAACCAAATACATACTCCAGTTGAGACCTGCACTGTATTGTGGTACAATGAAAAGTGTAGGGCCATGTGCATATTTTGGTGCATGGACCATGTTTTGTAGTAACATGCATGCATAGATGTAAATGCATTTAGTAATAGGGTCCTCCTAAACAGTGGCGATTTAACAATAGGTAGGGTAGAAATGGCAATCAGGACATTTCATGAGCTACAAATGAGTTATTATACAGCTTTAAGGCATTTTTATTTCATACCATTATTATTGCAATTATTTTCCATGCTGACTAGAGAAATTTGTTTTTATGTGGCCCCCTGCCAGAACTATCTCTTAGCATGGTTCATTTCAGATATGAGCCTTCTCGTATTTAGTTGTTGGCATTGCTATACCAGTTCTGAAAGATTAATGGAAATTAATGGGTGTCCTCCTTCTGTACATTCTAACTGGTTGTCAGCTCAGGAAAGTTACAGTAAAGCAGTTTTCTCTCGTTCAGCCAATGGGCTGACCAAGAAAAAATAAATGTGTATGGCCTGCTTTATTAAATTAATCGGTTATTTAAGCCATTAGATCAGCATGACGGCGAGGCAATTAGCATTTTCAGGAGAGGTCAGCGAGGTCAGCGAGGTCATATTCCCAACAGTACAGGTTTTCTTTGTTTACCATTGTTACCCTATATTCTGATGATCCACATATACTTATTATATTAATATTGTTATTATTATACAGGATTTATATAGCGCCAACAGTTTGCACAGCGCTTTACAATATAAGGAAGACATTACAATTACAATTCAAGACAAGATGGTAAGAAGGATACTTCCTTGCACACCCTTTTATTTGTGTTAGGCTAATTTTGATACTTCTGATGGCACTCCTATACTGTTAATTTATACTGTTCCATTTTTTGGGTTAATTACCATTATTCTGTGTTCCCAGATCCACTCCGATCCCAAGTGTAGTTTAAAATTATTTTCTTTTAGAAAAAGATAACCGAAAATAAATTGCTTTGCAGGTAGGTTGCTTGATACTAAGTATTTAAAAAAACAAAACAAAAAGAAATAGGTGTGGCTCCATCAATCAAAAACATAAAACACTAGGCATACAGGCTGGTACCCCAAAGAAGACCTTTAAGTGTGCTTCATATGCGCCCATAAGCAACTTAAATTTGGGATTTGCGGTTAAATAGGACATGCTCCCGGCAAAACAGTTCCTCATAATTCGGGACTATAATTAAGGCATTAAATTGGTTGCCCACTTCTTTCCTGGTGAATTTGATCTATCGAAGCTCTTTTCAAGGAAAGTTAAATAAAAATGAGGTACATCATATAAACAAAACTTTATATAAAAAAAAGCTCTTGATATTTATTTACAACTTAAAGGTTTTTTTTTATTATGTGAAGAACAGTGTATGTGTGTGGAGGGGGGTTGCTTTGTGCTATTTTAAACAAAGTGTTATATACTATTTTTAACAAAGTATGCATCAATGGTGCAAATGAGGGCAGTCTGATGCTGATGGCCAGATAGCCCTGCAGACTGGTTTAATAAGCACAGGGCTGCACACTTGCTGGTGCTCTTGCCATGGGAATGCAATCCCTGTAGCTAAAAGCAAAAGAATTGTTAACTCACTAGAATGGGATTGACAAGTTCAATGGATGTTTGAAAGTTTGCTTTGAAAATTGGCTTTGTAGTTTTTGCAATGAGAGATTTGATGGCAGAAATTGTATCATGCAAATTTGGAGCACTGAAAACTTATACTGCATGCAGTATACTGTTGTCACACCAAAAAAAAAATAGTGGCTTACTAACTGTTAATCTATTTTAAACCCAACCCTTAAAGTGTTGTAGTAGGGAATGGTTATAACATGTTTAACCCCATGTTTTTTGCCATCTGTATCCCATTGGGAAGATCTACCTTTACTTCATGTCTTTTAGACACAACAGGAGGTTAGAGGCAATCTCTCCAATGCAACGGCAATCTCCTCTTGGACCTTCCCTATTGGAAGACTTGTCCTGTATTTCTGTTTCGGTGACAACTCAAAGATTTTGGATTTCCTATCACTTTCAGCCCCAGTGACAATGATCTCCAAGGCAAACAGAGAGAGTAAATCACCACAGCACCCTAACAGAGGTATTAACTCCTCACCAGTTGAATCCAAACTAAAACAGAAAGTTTGGGTTTTACATGTACTTTAGCACATGCTCAACCAACTTACCTCTAACGTGAACCAAACCCCTAAATTAAATCCTTGGCTTAAAATTACCCCCCCACTACTAAAACTAGATAAGCTAATACTCATCACCACACAAAAAATCAGTTATTTTTTAATGATTGTTCCGTTTTTTTAACTAACTTTTACGTATGTGTTAATGGAAAGCTACAGTGTTTTAATGCAGCTAAGATAATAAAACCATTGTCCTTTTGAGTCTGGAAAGCTCTTTACTATAAAAACACCAAATCTAGCATCCCACACATGCAATCAAAACAGTTCAATAGCTACACGCTATTACATATTTATTCAGGCACCATTTCATACTTTCAGATTGTACAGGGGCAATAACATGGTTGCACAATTACCACACCTATATAACAATGCAGCTTTTCCACCTGGCTCCTTACATTTTTTTAAGTATAAACTTGCACCTTCAAAAGCAAGTTGACAATGGCAGATTCTATATTTTATTGCTGATGGTTTTCTTTTAAAAGGTAAATTTGATATTGGAGAGATTTTGCAAATGATAAAGTAGAATGACTGGTATACAAATGCAAACATTTAAAAACATATTCATATAACAGCATGATAATTCAACAACCAGACTACAAATGATAATGTGGTAACATTTAACTGAGTGCCAGTCATTCTATCTCCTGTAACTTGGGGTACCATTGGTTTAACCTTGTCTGATGTGATCACATCACTGACTTCGCACTTCTGTGATGTTTTCAAAGATCCGACTGGAAAAGCATTCAAAAGCACCACACAAATCTAAATAACCCATAAAATCTATGTTGGATATAGGTAAATGGCTCAATTTTGGGGAAGATTCAAAAAAGATTTGATGGACATTAGGAAGGTAAAAAATAAATAAAAATGATGGGACATACTTTGTAATCACTTTACAGAACTTGCACAATTTTAACGTGATGGCTCATTCTTTTCAGCTATTTGTTCTTTTATTAGTTGCACATATCTTTGAGGCGATAATTCCTCTGTATACTTAAAGATTAAATTGGCAACATTTCTGAAAAATATTTGTCTGCAGATGAAGATTTCTCAGTTGTAAAATCATTTCAGCCTATATTTCCCAGCCTATATGTTATGTGCAGGTAAAACCTTTAATGCATATTGTTAGACAGCGTAATTTGCTTTTCTTGCAGGCTAGCTGGTAAGTGTTCTGTGAAATTTCTGTGTTTTGTATTATTATATTTCCAATCTTGTCTGCTATCAGATGGTTTTGGTACCCTGGATGCTGCTTGTTGATCAAACTTGTTACATATTTAAAGAATGGTCTTCTAAACTTTGTTAAAGCTTCCTATAAATCACCCTATGTATGGTTAGCATTATGACCTATACAAAGTATTCATTTGTTTCTTTTCTTTTATTTTTTTTAAATAATATTATATGTTAGAGTTCTTTCACATTACCCTTTTCTATTTTCTCCAGAGCAGGCAAAATCTAATGCATTTGTCAAAATCCTTTGCTTAAATCTTGACATGTTTACACCAATGTGCTGCATTAGAATGTTGTAATTTATCCCCTTATCCCCACTTGTTTAGTCCATTAGTATAATTCCTCCAAAACATTTATGTGTGTAGTGTAAATTAAGCTTTTATACTGCCTTAATTATTTTGTCAACGTGTTTATGCTTTAGTAAGGTTACCTGGCACGGTCTCTTCCAGTCGCTCTTAACTTGAAGCAAACAAGTGGATCAGCCTTAACGTAAATCACTGCAGGCTTTGGAGACTTAAGCGACAGTGGAGCTCCAGCCAGAAAGGAATACGTGGTAATACTGGTTAAAACTTCACAGATGTCCATAAGGCTAAAGGGAGATTCAGCAGGCACAAGGGATTTCAATACTTTATTAAAGGATCCCCTCCTCCTCCTAATAATGGTAGGCAGGGGTCAGGGGATGAAGAGAATGATGTGCAAGTGTAATAGACTGGTAGATTAGTTGTTTTTTTTAACTTTGCTTTGTTGTGTACACATTGCATATAGTCATTATTCTTTTAACATAATAAATTTGTTTATGCTTAATGGATTTCGAACGTATTTACAGGATTTAGGTTGCACATGGTTTAAACCACATTAAAGAAAGAATGTGTTTATTATAACTTAAGTTATCCTGAAAAATATATTCTCATATTTTGTGAGTAGTGATATCACTGGAGCACATCAAAATTATTTATCGATGCACCTGTGTCCCCCCTATGAGCATAGAACACCTAATATTTGGAGTCAATAAAGAGCACAATGAAGGCTTATTCACATTGACTCCAATTTTCACACAAACAGAATGCATGGACAATTAAAAATACAGTGGTACCTCGGTTCATTAATTTAAAGGAGAACTATGAGGTTATATCTTTTTTTTATTAATGCATTCCTTAGGCTAAATAAGTAAATAATGTAATTTACTCTAATTAGCCAAAATGCACAGTAAGGCTGTAAACCCTTATTTAAGGTTGTGGGCGGGGCTAAGCGCCGCAATGAGAAGACATCCCGACGTATCTGACGGGATCCTCCCCACTGATGACTGACAGTGATTCTTGAGAGCTGCTGCGCGTCCACGAATATATGGACATGCGCAGCAGCTCTCTCCTTATCTGCACGTCCCCATGTGCCAGCTCCTTCCCCCCTCTCTCTCTCTCTTCAGCATTTACTACAAATGGGAAAGTCCATATATCGTAAATTATGTCACTGGAGATCCCTGCTGATCGGATCCGATGTCACTGTCAGTCATCAGTGGGGAGGATCCCGTCATATACGTCGGGATGTCTTCTCATTGCGGCGCTTAGCCCCGCCCACCACCTTAAATAAGGGATTACAGCCTTACTGTGCATTTTGGCTAATTAGAGTAAGTTACATTATTTACTTATTTAGCCTAAGGAATGCATTAATAAAAAAAAGATAGAACCCCATAGTTCTCCTTTAATTGGTTCCACAATTCTGGTCGCGAACTGAATTGTTCGTCAACCGAATCAAATTTCCCCATAAGGTTCAATGTAAACAAGGTTAATCAGTTCTGATCCCTATGAACGTGGTCGCAAACCGATTTGGGTCATGAACAGAATCACATTTTCCCATAGGGTTCAATGTAAATGAGGTTAATCAGTTCTGAACCATATGTTAAAAAAAATTTAACCACAAAAATATTAAACAAAGTACAGTACAGTATGAAGAGAGTGAACACTAACCTTTCTTGGGTCGACTTCTGGCTTGGAGGACAGGAAGGTGGGTGGGGAGGAGTTATTGTTTGGAGGGAGAGTCAACTTCCATAAGGACATCGGGGAGATCACGTTATCGTTCATCAGATTCAACACTCTGTTCGTCACAGTTATGTTGGGGTGGTGCTTTTCAAAGAAATTCTGGCACTCATTCCATTTTTCCATTACGGATTTTATCACATCACTGCTAACCTCCTCCCTGTCTTCCTCTTCCTCAGTGGAATGCTCCTCAACAAGCACCTTCTGCTGCTCAATCTGGAATTCAGCAAGTTCTTGCGTCGTCAGCTCCTCCTTATGGTCCTCAACAAGCAACTCAATGTCTGCCCCATCGACGTCCAGACCCATATTCTTGCCCATGGACACAATCTCCTCCACTACCTGTGCATCAGACTCTTCCAAGTCACGTTCAGTGACACATTCTGGCCACAGTTTCCTCCAGGCTGTTTAAGGTCCGGTACGTGACATTTTCCCAGTCTTTGTCAATGAGGTTGATGCAGTAGAGGACATTGAAATGTTTATTCCAAAACTCTTTCAGAGTCAAGGACGTCTCTTCAGTGACATTAAAACACCTGGTGAAGAGTGCCTGTGTACAGCTTCTTGAAGTTGTAGATCACATGCTGGTCCATGGGCTGCAAAAGAGGTGTCGTGTTGGGGAGGAGATTGATCCTTATGAAGTCACACTCAGCGTCCATATCCTCCACCAAGGCACCTTTCAGGCAGTTGGTTGTCTGACAGATATTTTGTAACAGTTGTTGGGAACACCTCGTGCAACCATTTTTTATTAACAATTGCCTTGTGACCCAAGCTTTCGCATTGGCCCTCCATATGACCGGCAGTCTGTCCTTGTTCACATTCTGTTCCTTGAATCTATGAGAGGTCTGGGAATGGTACACCAGTAGTGGATTAATCTTCAGATCTGCGTTTGCGTTCGCACACAGCAAAATGGTCAATCTGTCCTTCATGGGCTTGAGCCCCGGCAGTGCCTTTTCCTTCTGCGTGATATAGGTTCTGTTCGGCATCTTCTTCCAAAAGAGCCCTGATTCATCGCAGTTGAACACTTGTTGAGCGATATATCCTTCTGCCTTCATGAATTCCGCAAAGTCTTTCTTGTAGGCTTCTGCAGCGGCCTTGTCAGAACTGGAAGTCTCACCATGTCTTATCTCACTGTGGATGCCACTTCTCTTGCGGAATTTATCAAACCACCCTCTACTGGCTTTAAATTCATCACCAGATGAACTTGTGGAGGGGTTTTGCTGCAGCAAATCACTGTGCAATTTCTTCGCTTTTTCACAGAGCATAGCTTCACTAACACTATCCCCTGCCAGCGGTTTCTCATTCAACCACACTAACAAAAATGTTTCCACCTCTTCCAGGACTGGTGTCCTCTGCTTGGTTAACATTGTTACTCCTTTTGCCACATCAGCTCTTTTGATGGCATCTTTATTCTTCAAAATAGTCGAGATTGTCGACTTCGCCATCTTGTACTCCGAGGCCAGATTAGTCACACGAATACCACGCTCATGCTTTTCTAAAATGTCCTTCTTCAATTCAATGTTTATTTTCTTCAAAACCTTCTTCTTACAATTCTTGCTCTCCACGTTCTTGTCACCTTCATTACCGCTCTGCACATTCTGGTCACCTTCATTACCACTCTGCACATTCTGGTTACCTTCATTACCGCTCTGCACTTTCTTTTCCCCACTATGCTTGCTCTGCACTTTCTGGTTACCTTCATTACCGCTCTGCAAGTTCTTGTCACCTTCATTAAGGCTCTGCACATTCTTGTCACCTTCATTACCGCTCTGCACATTTTTTTTTACCACCATGCTTGCTCTGCACTTTCTTTGGAGCCATGCTGGATTGAATAATACTGTACAGTACTGTATGTGCTAAAAAGCACACAAAAAAACTTCACAGCAAGTGAAGGTCTGTCTGCGACCGTGATCTCGACTAGAGGAAGCAACGACCACATGTCAGAGCGGGGAAGATGGCTGCGGTCATGTTCGTCACCCGATGCAGAGTTCACGAACGGAGGCAAAATTTTGCCGAACTTCCTGTTCGCGAACCGAATTATTCGGGAACAGAAGCGTTCGTGAACCGAGGTACCATTGTATATTGCAGGTGTATGTTTGTATCTTTAAAGCGAATGGTGGGTGTCAAATAGGATCTGCCTAATGATCCAATATGTAGATAAAGCAAATCAAGGTTTTCAGCACCGACATGAATTTAATGTCACAAATTGTAAATTGACAATAAATTCATGCAAATGCCCCTTATTAAGGCCATTGCAACTCTATAAGTAACATGGTATCATACAGTATAGACTTAAATGTACAGATAGTGGAAATTACATAAACTGAAAACTAATGAAATGCAAGCACTGCACCAAGAAAATATAGTAACAGCTTAATAATATTTAAATTATGAAAGCATGTTGAATGCCAGCCTTAATTGCAGAGGGCAGCAGCAATATATGTTACAACTATCCTAAAAAGAAACATATACATAAGAAAATGTGACAAAACAACTTATAGTAGTATTAGGTTTGTTTATCCACTTAATCTCTTGTTGTTTGAATCTTAGCTCCTGGTTTCCTTCTTAATTGCAAAACACAAGTGAAATGCTACAGAAATACTTAAGTTTAGTGATATATAATGAGCAATAATCAATAAAACTAGGCATGTCCCGATACCACTTTTTCAAGACCAAGTACAAGTACTTCCCCTCATGTACTTGCTGATACCAATTACCGATACTTTTTCTTAAAGGGACAAGTGATTTTAAATGATCCATAGTACGACTACATGTTATGTTACTATGGATCATGACTTAACCTATTCATGTTAGCAGGGGAGAATTGTAACTTTATTGTTGTAGTGTAGTGGAGGTGTGTGCTGTATATATGTACTACATATACATTACACACGTCCAGTGTCCTAGCAGTGTGTACTCTATATGTTCTACAGTGTAGAGTACACACTGCTAATACACTGTTGCCCTGTACTATGGATCATTTAACCATTCATGTTAGCAGAGGATAATTGTAAATCTATTGTTGCAGTGCACTCTATATGTACCTGTACTATGTACTACATTTATCCCCTGCTTAATAGTGCCCCCCCTTGCCCTCACTCACTGTGCAGGAGAGCAGCGACGAGTCAGCGCTGCTCCGGTGGGAGGAGCTCCAGGTGGGGTCCTAATTTAGCTGGCCCAGAGGTGTCGGCCAGCTAAATTAGGATCTCACCTGGAGCTCCTCCCACCGGACAAGCACTGACTAGCCGCTGCTCCCCGGCACTGAGCTGAAGAGGAGCGTTGCGTCACTGCTGTGCGTCACTGGGTCCTCTGGGCAGTCGCTGGCCACCTAAATTAGGACCCCACCTGGAGCGCCGCCCACCGGAGCAGCAGTGACTTGAAGCTCGGCGAGGTAAGAAAAAAAAAACCATAGCGCAAGCTTCGGCGCTATGTATCGGGGCATTTTGACAAGTACTTGTCAAAATGCCCTGTATCGGTCCCGATACCGATGCTAGTACCGGTATCGGGGCATCCCTATATAAAACCCATAATAATTATTCTTAGTATATCCCATAATCATAAAAAGGATTAAGAAAAATTAAAAGCAAAACATGTAAATCACTAAAATATATAATAATAATCACAAGATAACCAGCAAAACTGGAACCATACTGGTCACAGAAAATAAGCAGCATGACTTACTTAGGATACACTATGAAATCTATAGGAATATAATATCACACCACAGAAAAGCTTTGTCTGCTCAGACAGGTGTATCATAAAATAGTATAGTCTCTGTATCTTAGGTTCTGGCTGTAAATAAAAGGAAAACTGGACAATATAACCTGCACAAATAAAGGAATCTGGCAGAAAAAAAGAGAAATGGTATATGTTGTGACATTTAATAATCTTATTTACAAAGTATGAGAGTAGGCCATGTCATTTCAGCACTTTCTGGCACTGTTTTCACCCTACTCACCCACACCAAGAAGGCAACCTACTCTGATACTCCGATTATGGAATCTCACAACATTTTATAATAAAGCTTGATTTTGTTTAATGCAGTGTAGCCATCATGTGTATTGTGAACACAATGCCACTTTTTGGTTGTAATGGAGTATAGCTCAATCAGTGGCGTCACACCGGGTGCCACCATTGGAGGGGTTACACCAAAATGACTGACAGTCATTTTGGTGTCACCCCCTCTGAAAAGTCAGTGTCAGGAGAGAGGAGGGGACCCAGCAGCATGCCTCATCCCGCGTGAACGTACCCTCCTATCTCTGCCGGCGTTCATCACCAAGATGGCTGCCGGAAGGCTTCAATAAGATGGGAACGCATGCTTGACGCATGGCGGGGGCATCACCCGGTCTCCGCTCCGGGTGTCACTTGGCTTTGGGACGCCCCTGAGCTCAATACTTGATTTACGGTGCCTATAAAAGTGAGTCACCAGCCTTATTAAAATCCAGCCTCTAATTTTCTATGGGACTGAGGTCTGGACTCTGACTTGACCATTCCAAGATATTAATATTGCTGCTATTAAACCATGATTGTGTCAAGTTGACCTTATGATTAGGGTAATTGTCTTGCTAGAATACAAATCGTCTTCCAAGGCTATGGTTTCTTGCAGGATTTCCTGCATTTTTTTCTATGCACAGTACTTTGCCCAGCTACATATGCACTAGCACGATAAGTAGTATATATCCTCAATTCTATGATAGGTAGTTTCCATTTTATTGGTGGTCTACTGTGATACAGAACATATTCCTTTTTATATCCTTATGTACATATATTATATATTCCTTATAAGTGTCCAGCCCTCAGGTGCAATTGTACCTGTTGCCTACTCATATTTGTTTCCCAATCCATGGCTCCAGAGGTATGTGATTCTCCCTTCCTGGTGTAACTGTTTCTTTGTCTTTATTTATATAAATTTGCCTAAATACCGGATTCTGTTACACAGTGCCTGTTTCTATTGAAATGTGGTGTCCACTCTGATATTTTCCTAGGTTATACCTGTTGTAATTTATTCTACACAAAGAGCCAATGCCTTACATCTTTGGGGAAGCTGGTGGTCCTTTGTGCTGAACACATGCTGCTTCTATTTAGGTGCCCATCATCCCCTAGCTATGTCATGTTTCTTTAGAGGTTTAATTGCTTTCTGGGTCACTTGCCCTGCAAACATGCAGATCAGGAGTTCTGACTTTATTGTGCTTTTACTAGCTACATCATTGTCGAAGGTCAATGGCTTAAAAAATATTGAAGCTAATACTGCCAGGCATCCTGCATTTTCAAGAGGTCTGTGCTCTTATAGCTTACATTTCCCTCTTTAGACCATCAAATGACATCAGCACATAACCAATATCCTTTCGCCACACTAAAAGAAAAGACAGTACCATAGAACTAGTTGTAGGGATGGATAATTGTAATCTGTCCTGGAAATCTAAACTTTTTTTACAGGTCTTTTACTGTATGTTTTCTCTACTGGAGGCTGTTCCCAAACTTTTAGAACCATCTCCTAGAGACTTTTACTCTTAATTTTGAGGAAAGTGCTGGTCAAAATTGTTCAGCAAGTGAAGGTGTATTACATTGTTTATATTTGGAAAACAGCCAAAACCTATCTCCTGTTACAGACTGTGAAATCATTTTTGGTCTGCCATTTCTTATATGAAGCAGACTTTGTACTTTAACTGGAAAGATGTAGAAAATTAGATGCAAAGGCCAAATATTAAAACAAGTTCTAAATCTTAAGCAGATGATGTTAGTACTTAAAGAATCTCCAAAGTGTAGTAGAGATGCAGGAACTTTGCAGCAAATTAAAGTGTAGGATCATAGGCAGACAACTGTTTTCCTTTGGAGCTAGATATTCATCCAGAAGTAGCTTAATAATGTGAATCTTCTTGTAGCTGGACACAGTGAGACAGGAGTTGCAACAATTTTGTCAGATTAGCTGAAAACACAGCCTGAGTAAATTGTCACAGATTAGCGTGGATCAACTATTTTACCTGCGTTAGGTGTTGGCTCATGGTTTAGGGTTAGAAGTGCTTGGCCTTCACTAAGAACTCCTAAAAAGATTTTCAATACAGTTTAATACATGACTTTTCCAGGTCATGGCTCTTGGGTTTGCCCCACTAATGGCTCACAGGCAGATAAGAAGGCCAAAACAAAGGACAGAATTGTCCGGTGGATGTGTAATTTACAGTATACCCAAACAAGTAAAGGCAGAAAGAGTTAATCAAATTTGTAAAATATTATAGCCAGAGTAGTAGACATATCAATCCAATGTTTGCGGAGAAGTGTGTCCTGAGAGATAAGTAGTAGCTAGGCTAGTCTTCACAACAACTTTATGATTTATTTTAAAGAATTGTATCCATAGTTTTTATTAATAAGGTTTAAGTTAACATTAAGAACATTTTACTAACTAACTGATTAATGCAATAAGAAAGGCAAAAAAAAAGAATGTGTTGTGCATGTAGAGTTTTGGGATGCCGCAGAGGGTTTGCTACTGTGACCATCAATATCCTATTCACCTTCGCTTAATTTCTTTATTGTCATAACACACATTTTTTGATTTAAAAAGGAACGAGGGGCGTTTTGCAACATTCCAACAGTGAAAGTAAACAAAGTCATCATCAAGTTACCCTTTGCACCCGTAGATACAAATAATCTATTTAACCTTTTTGTGGCATTGTTTAAAATAGTAGAGTTGGTTAAACTTTGAAATAAAAAACAGTTGTTCAAGTACAAACACAGTTACAAAATTAAATCATATTAGGGTAATTGCCAATAAGCAATATGCGACAGGTAAAAAAAAGAGATCAATTACCACTCTGATATATGACTAATTAGAGAAACATGGTGCGAGTCTTAAAAAAGACCTAGTAGTAGCCCAAATTGCAGATAAATCAGTTAATAACTGCAAACTGATGGCTGGCTTCACATCAAGTACAAACACAGGTACAAAATTAAATCTTATTAGGTTAATTGCCAATAAGCAAATATGAGATATGCTGGCTTCACACCTATACATTGTAGTAACGTGCAATGTAACACGTGTTTTATTGTGCAAAATTGTAACAAACAACCAGTGCTGTGGTGCATTGCTATGACATTTATTTTGAAGGGCACTCTAATATACCCTGCCAGCACCACAAAGCACCTATGGAACCATCTGGGTATTGTGGTGCATTCATGTAAAACAAGTTTTTAATACTCGTATCGCTCAGACCAGCACCTGGGGAGTCCTGATGGCGGCTAAGGAATTGGAGAGGTGAGATTTCTTTTGACTCTTCAATACAAATTGGCTAACTTAACGTGAGATTGTAGAGCATCATGGGAACGAGCTTGGAGTGGTGGCTACTTTACACAGAGACCATGGAGAACAAAAGTAGCCACCCTCCAGAAGGTAGGACAGTGTCAGCACAAATTCAGGGATGATTTGAAGATATACAGCCGAGTGATACACAAATAAGTTACATTTTTGTTAATAGGGTACTTAAATGCATTTTTAAGATTTAACTCCTGAGTTTAGTGTCACTTTAAGACGTTTACTCCAGTATGGTGTGTATGGGAATAATCACAGCACAGCTGCGTCAAACACAGCCAACCTGAAATAACAAAGAGATCAGAATAGATGGACAGTTAAAAGCGTGCCTGATAAATGTCACAGAAATACTGCCTGCAAAATAAACACATAATTACAGTGGTGTTTAAAAATTTGTGAACCCATTTTGCATAATCAATATTTCTAAATAAATCTGACCTAAAATGTAATCTGTTTTTTACTCAAGTGAAACTAGATAATAGGAACTATTGCTTTTATTCATGTTAAAGAGAACAACCTTTAAATTGTAAAAAAAAAAGCAATGCTGCAGCGCTCTGTGGTCATGAAGCAAGGGCTCAATCTTTTGGAAAAAGTATACAGCTTTTGAGAGAAAACAAAACGCTGAATACCAACAGTTAAACCTTATACAGTAATATGTGTGAAACATGGCTGAGGGTTAGGGAGTCTAATATTGTGTTGATGGTTGGGAATAATGGAGAAACCAGTTTGCTCTAAACTGTATCAATAAATGCATTGGTCTGTGGATTAAAACATAAAGGAGCCATACAACATGTCATTCAATCACAACACAGAACAAAAAATACAAAATGGCTGAAACAGAAGAAGTTCTATATTTAAAACTGGCTAGGGTCCTGATCCTAAACCCCCTGGAGTGCAGTGGGGTTTCAGGGCAAGAACGACATCCTAAAATAATGCCTAACCAGAAACCGTTAAAGTTATTTCCAATACACAAGGTAACGCTAATGATTATATATGGATTCATATACTTTTTCCATCAGTGACCTTGATATTTTAAAATCTTGACTCAATAACGGTATGCAAGAGCAAAATGTGGTGGGTATTGTTTGTTGAATAACACTGAAATCCAGAAAACTCTTAAAGAGTTTGCAAACTTCTCACATCTTTATACGTGCTTTACTTATTTAATTGACTTACTATGAGTATCTGTGTTATGCAGGCAATATGGAACTATATGACATGTACGTTAATAGTCACAAAAATAAATATGGTCCGTAAGTTAATCTCCAGTCTGTAGTAATTTTAGCTGTAGCAGAAGCGTAATATCTTTATTAAATGTTCTGGATTTTCTTCTTATCCCTTAAAGTGACAGCTTTACCTGCTAAAGCTGCTAAGTCAGTGTGTTACATATTAATCCTTCCTCCTGAAGACTCACCATTTTAGGCTTTTTGAATGTGCTTGGCTGAGCATGAGTTAACAAGCCTCTAAGGGGGGTCTGTAGATCTGTGATCGGATTCATCATGTTAAAATATTAATGCAGAACAGCTTCATTCCACTAATTGGTAGTTAATTGGTTAAGATGCAGCTCTGTAGCTGGTAGCATTTTAATGACAGATTTAACCCTTGATCCTATTAGGATCAAAGCATCTCAATCTAAAAGGTGCTGTGTCAGCTACTGAAAGCAGAGAGCATAATCATGAGAGTAACATTTTATCTGCAATCAATTAATAATGTATGTACATTTTATGGAAAGGTTGCACCTAAGGAAACCAAAGTACCAATACACACAAGTTTTGAAATCTAAGATTTTAGGTGGGGAATGTCCTCTCCCTTGACTTTCACTGATGTTAATGTAATGCCTGTAGTGTTTGCAATGTTTAGGTTTGTCCTGTTCTCTCTCTGTAGTATGTCAGTTAATTTAGCCCCTCCGAACTTTCACTGTGTAGTAGCCATTCTATAACTGTTTCTTAGTCCAGAGCACAGTTCTCTTGTACACTCACTAAATCATTAGACATGTGCGATTCGTTTCGTTCCGAATCGAAATTCGGACAAATTTTCGTAAATTCGGACGTATTCGAATTCCGAATTACAGACATAACGAATGCAAACGAATCCGAATTTACATTTCCGAAATTCGGTAGCGTTCGCACGAACGTTCGTATCGTTTTCTGTTCGTTTCGTTTCTTATTCGTTTCGTTCGTTGGAGCAAAGTGACATTAGAGAAGGAGAAAAATATTTTTTCCCCCTCAAATGTCACTTTTGCTGCAAACGAACGAAACGAATAAGAAACGAAAAAGAACAGAAAACGAAACGAACGTTCGTGCGAACGCTACCGAATTTCGTCCGAATCCGAATTCCGAATCCGAATTGACTTTCACACCCGAATCCCGAAAAACAAAATAACACAAATCCGAATTTAAAACGAAACGAAACAAATTTTTTGGCAGTGCACATGTCTATAAATCATTGCTTTTTACCTACCTAGATCTTTGTGGAGAATAAACTGCACCTGATCTTCTACTGTATAAGTTGTGGTTGAGTAAGCTATCTGGAAAATCTGGAGTAATTCAGTGCAGACATATTTATTCTGTCACATAAATTACATTGCTTTAGTAACCAATCCAGAATAGGAATATAAGAATATTCTCTCTCTCTCTCTCTCTCTCTCTCTTTCTCTCTTTTTCTCTCGTGCTCTCGCTCTCTCTACCTCTACCTCTCTCTCTAATTGTCCTGATCACCAGTGTCACTGGGAATGAAAGTGAGGATAAATCCCAAATTCTTATTGCCAATAGAACAGGAATAGAGGAGAAATCTTCCAATGGTGCCCCTTTTCCCATGACAACTGTCTAAGAGAGGATTTTCCTCCCATTGGAACAATATCCTCTCACTTCCTGTTGAGTCTACAGGACAGGACATGAAGCATAATCTCTCTAATGAAACACAGATGGCAAAAAAATTTAAAAAACTGACAGCGGTTTTAACTCTCCCCTACTCTATCCAAAATGAAAAAAATGCCTTTATACATACATTAATGTGTGTGTGTGTGTATATATATATATATATATGTATTTTATATATATTAGGACAGGGGTGCCCACAAGGTCGATCGCGATCTACCAGTCATTAGGATATTAGTGTATGGTTTTACATGGGCTATGGTAGTTTGTGGTATGGATCTTTTTGATACTTTCTCTCATTGTCTCTGCAATGTATGTTGGTTTGCCCTAGAGCCTTGGTTCTCAACTGGTGGGTCGTGACCCAAAAGTGGGTCGCGACCCCATGTTCAGTGGGTCACCGCAAGCCTTCCACTTTTCTAGTTGAGAGGCTCCTCTGCCTCCCCCTAGCACAACATTGTCTGTTCTCACACAAAGCAACCTTTAAAAATATGCTGCATGTTGCCGAGTGTCAGCTTGAGATGGGATGGGTCTATAGCCACGAGGGAGCTCCATCCAAACGTGCATTGCTTACAGCTCCCTCACCAGTCCTATAGAGGTGCCTGGACTGGAGTGACATCTCATTCTGGCTCCCGACACCTCTAAAGGGCGTGCAAGGGAGCTGTACAAGCAATGCACATATGGATGGAGCTCTGTCACAGCATAGCAGCCCTCACTGGATCCCAGGCTGAGGGTCCACTCCAGTTCTCATAAATTAAGGAGACTGAGTGGACCTTAAAAAGAAATAAAACTTTTTTGGAGTGTGTGTGTGTGTGAGACTGTGTCTGTGGTTGTGTATGTATGCCAGTGTTTTTGAGGGCCCGTTCCCACCAGAACAGTGCGTTAATTACATAGTACCGTGTGATTACTGCACGGTACCACGCAATCGCACCTACTGTGCATTCTGGTATGGGAGGTGTGTTGCATTGCCATTCATTTGAACTGTACCCCAAACGCACCTCCCACCCACAGTTCGTAGGACTGCACTGGTACGCGCAGTACCCTAATGCCGTGCGTTCCATTGCAGTGCAACTTGGGTTCCCGACTTAAAGACCAAGCACAAATGTGGGTCCTGAGGCTACACAGGTTGAGAAGCACTGCCCTGGAATATTCTGTTTTATGGATGTTTGTATTTCTATTTTGTACATTACCTGTATATAGGTTTGAATTGATACTGTTGTCAATATTTTGCACCTATTTTAGACTGTTGATTGTCTGATGTTTATGATCTGGCCCATTTTTTCCAGTGCCCTATTATTCTTGGTTTTGGGGGAGTATATAAGAGAATGGATGAAAGGTCACTGTTTGCTATGACTAAAACCTGGAGTAGCCGAAACGCATAACCGGGGAGACCTTTGTTTTAGCAGCATATGTGCTAATAAATGAGTGCTGATTCTCTGGAGTTCCTGTGTACATCTTTTTGGGATAGGTAGTTATTTAATTTTAAGTAGATATGGAGACATACATTTTTTTTCATTGGTTTTCATTTGGAATAAAAATGGTAAAAGTTTGAAAACGAACATAAATAGTGACAAGATTTATAAAACAAACACATTGATAAATGTGCTTAATATGCAAAGGCTGACAGACAACATATTTTAATTAAATGTCCAGTGTCATAGACACCTGGCACATATGACCTGCATGCAGTCACTATAACTAACAGGGCTATTCACAAAAGGGTGAAAAACTTTGGGAATGTTTGAAAATCAGCTATTTTGGCCTATATTGTTCACTTCTTCTGCCTTCTCCAAACTCTTCACCCTTTTGTGAATAACCCTGTTAGTGTTCTAGAGCAGTGATTTCCAGGCCCACGGGGCACACACTTGCTCTTCTGTTAATTTACTGCCCTGGTGCAGACAATAATAGCTGAGTTTCAAAAGTCATGAGTCAAGTGCCTTCTGCTCCCGCCATTTACATACACTCAGCCCTATGCTCCTCTCCCCAAATGGAGAATGCAAAATCACAAAATTTTTTATCTTTGCATTGAACAATGAGGAGAAAGAAGATACGATATAGAGGTTGATTTACTAAAGACTGTTCACTTTGCAAGGGAACTTTTACTTAGCTTAATGAATGAGGTGAAGCTCTGCTGACCTCCAGCATCTAATTATGTACAAGCAAACTTTTTTTATTTTCCTTGCTTGTGATTTGGTATTCTTTGCAAAGTGATTTTTTGCAAAGTGAACAGCCTATTTGCCTTAAGTATTATTATTATTATACAGGATTTATAGAGCGCCAACAGTTTGCACAGCGCTTTACAATACAGATGTTCCTCGCTTACCGACTTACCTGTTTTGCGACCACTCGCACTTACGACGGACCGCCGATCGACCTCCGACCTTGCGCGCCAACGTCAGTGCGCCGTGTCGCCGGCGGAAGTGGTGTCCTCCGATCTTCACTGCGGGTCCCGGTTAGTATTTTATTTGCCCGATGTACAGTACACTGTTCGGTACTGTACATCGGCAACGCTATACAGTACTGTACTAATGCAGTACAGTACTGTATAGAGTTCCTCACTTAACGACCAATCCGTTTAACGACCTAGTCGTAGGAACGGAACTCGGTCGTTAAGTGAGGAATGCCTGTATAAGGAAGACATTACAGTCAGAATACAATTCAAGACAAGATGGTAAGGAGGGCCCTGCCCGTGAGGGCTTACAATCTAAAAGTAGATCAACCCCATTGAGCAAGTGTACTACAGAGTTAACTCAGTAATTTTAAGGAATGTACAACACACTTGTCAGACAGAGCGCAGTGGTAGGGGAAAACATTTAGGGTCTAATAAATTCTGCCTGTTCCCCTGCTCAGATCAATTATTTATTGAGGAGATGGCACAGAGGTCATCAGTGAGCATATAGTGGTGTGACTCTTTCTGAACCTTGAGCCACTCATGCCAGCCTGAGAAGGAAAGAGAGAATAAGAGAAAGAGAGAGTTTGAGAGGAGAAAGATGGAGAGATAGAGAGAAAAAAGACAGAGGAAAAATGATAAAAAATAAAGCTGATAAAAATAACAGACTTAAAGTGACATTAAACCCTCAGATTTTTTAACATAAAACAATACTGTAATGTGCGCCTTACTGTAATCCATGGTAGTTTCCCTTTTCTTTGCTGCTCTTCCTTTTAAATCCTTATCTCTTCTCATGGTGGGCAGAACTTCTGTTTTGCAGCAGACTGCCTTGTCTCTGAAATGGATACATGGTGTCCGTGTGAAGGTTCACAACCTGAGCCAGCACTACAGGAAGAGGCACTCAGCTGCAAAGTTCTCCCCCAGCATGGGAAGAGATACAGATTTAAAAGGAAGAGCAGCAAAGAGAAGGGAAACTACCATGGATTACAGTAAGGACCAACACTTGGGCGGACACGGCCTTCTCTGCCGCCCAACCGACGCTTAGGGAACCCGGCTTCCTCCGCCCCCGCCTCCTCCTCCTCCCAAGCCGCCCCAAACCGCCTCCTCACTCTCTCCCCCCTTCTGCCCCCTCGCTGCCCCCTCCTCCTCGCTGCCTCCTCCTCCTCCTCTGTGACTTTATGAGGCAGCCGAGGCTGCCGAATTTTGTGCAGCCCGGCTCGCCTCACTGTATTGGGGGTGGTTTTTTCGCCGCCCAAGGTAATAGCCTTGTTTGCCTTGCAACAGTTATGCCCCTGATTCCTTTAGCATGGCATGTGAATGCAACGTTTCGGAGCCTTACAGGATCTGTAAGGCTCTTGATCTTTGTCAGGCAAAGTGCCTGACAAAGAGGTCCTGTGAGGCTCCGAAACATTGCATTAAAATGTCATGCAAATGAATACGAATAAAGATGACATTCCGAAGCAGAATGGTGTTCCGCCAAGATATCTTCTAGATTGTATACTGTGGTGCCCTCCACCAGTTGTTGCAGAACCCATTGGATTCGGGGGTACATCGGTACAGTGTGCGAAGGAGATATTACAAAGACATTATCCATCGCCCGGCGCTCCAAGTTGATTGGCCGGGAACCTGGCTTCAGATCATTACCCGCTGCCTGGCTTCCTGATTGGCCAGGAATCCGGTTCTATGTTCCCTCACGGCACTGCCAGTCAGAGGAAATCTCCCTCTGACCGGAAGTTCCGGTATCAGGGATAAGTATCGGAGTACTCGCCCAAATACTCGGTATCAGCACCGATCAGGGCATCCCTAATTTAAATTACAGTAACTCATATTTTCTACTGATTACTCTGTTTTTTAATACATATTTTGCATTCCCATACTTTTATTGTATATATTATATTGTATTACAACTTTTTTATTTATTCGTGGGGCATAGAAGATTTTGAAATAATTTCTGTGGTCTCCCTAGGGTTAAGAACCACAGCTCTATAGATCAAACACTCCCTCATGTGGTAGTATTGGCATACTACAGTACATGGCGATACATTAGGTAGAGATGGTAGTTTAGTAAAGACTCATTTTTATTATATATTAAGCGCTGAAACTAAAGAAATCTATTATGTTAGACGCCACAGCCATAGAAATGATAATTACATATGGTACATTAAATAGCAATACTCTTGGCCTAAATAGTAACAGTAATAGTTCAGTCTGAATAGAAGCTTAATAAATCATACTGATATCACACATAAATTAATCTTGTTAAAGAGTATTCACAGCTTTATTTATTTCGCCCTAATTACCCAAGCTCATAACTTGTCACATTATCTCACATTTCTCTTCTGCTGCTCTTTTTACTTCAGTGAAGGTTCCTTGAGCCCGTGTCTTCAGCACATCAATATCAAAGTCAGGTAGCATGGAAAGTAAAGAGCCCTGTTCCTCTTCTTCCTCTTCATCCTCCTGCACCATCTTAGCAAGATCTTCTGGAAGCTCCACTTCTCCTCCCACCATCTGTAACTGGGCATCGTCCTTCTCACTCTGCAAAAGGTAAAAAATAGTTTATAAAAGGTAAATTGTAACCTACTACATTTTTCTTATTGCCCCCTCTCATATTAGTATTACCTTTCCTACTATTTTCTAATCACTAATAAATGCTTTGTAGTCTTGAATCATGAGTGCTTCTGCCACTGCCCTTCATCCCAGCACTGCTATTTTATTATGACAATTCATTAGTATAGTATGTTGTATGAATTTTAAATGCAAGAAGACCACTCTTTATAATAAGTATGAAAGTCTGGGCTGGAAATGAGAGTTATTGGAACTTTGTGTTCCCATTTACATTATTTAAGGCCATGATTCAACCCACATTCTCGGCACAGTAGTCACACTCTACATTCCGACATCCTCATTGCTGACAGGTCATTACATTCCAGGATCAGACAACCACCTAGAGTGGTTTATTCTAAAAATTCCTGGTGAGAGCTGACCCATATGACAAATATGCCACCCCTAAACATGTATTTTCATCTAAGAAGGGGTGTTTCAAATGTTACAACTGTAATGTGTGTAACGCATTCATCACTGGGGAATCTTTCTTTCATCCACATACAGTGAAGAAGTTTGTCATCAATTCAATGGTTACTACAATTGTACACAGACTGTACACAGACTGTATTCACATTTGAAGTACCCATGCACACTAGTTTATGTCGGAAAAACTATTAATCCTTTTAAAAGGAGATATCAAAAACATAAGAGAGACATCAAACTAGCCATTGAACATAAGAGACAGGGGAAGGAATTAGACCCCAGACCCTTAAGGGAGGAGACAGGGAGGAGCCTCCCTGTCCCTCACTTGCTCGTCACTGCTGAGGCTTCTAGCTCGACGGCCTCAGTAGGTTTTTTTAAAAACTTTTTTGGATTGGACAGCTTGGACCAATGGCGCTTTGCCATTGGTCCAAGCCATCCACAGAGCTTACGCGTCTAACAAAGAGTAGAGACTGTGACAGCTCTTGCCTCAATAGTTAGGTTACACAAGCAGTGGGGAAGCCCGCTGCTGTCCAACCTAACTACAGGCAGCAGTCCGTCCATGACAGGTTACACAGCGGGGAAACTTTCCCCGCTGTGTAACCTGATAGAAGCCGATCTGAATGGAGAAAAAGCTGTCAGCTTCAGACTTGAGATGTGTTCGATCCCCGTACATCCCGGGCAGCCTTTTGGGAGGAGCAGGCTTCCGATCAGAGCATAGTTCTTGGTGTTGCGCTTGGGGTGATTAGGGTGTGCCCAGGCACACCCAGTGTGCATGCCTATGCCCTAGCCCCATCTTCTTACTTGGCGTCAGTAATACATTTCCTGTATATATTTAAATATTTATGATTCCCACCCCATCTGCTGGTGGGGCTTTTGTCCTTAACTGCTTGAAGACCAGGTGTTTAGATCCCCTACCTGGCCAGGCCATTTTTCAGTGTTCAGCGCTGCGGTACTTTGACTGACATTTATTCCGTCACGCAACGCTGTACTGAAATGAATTTTATACCATTTTTTGGGGACAGATAGAGCTTTCTTTTGGTGGTATTTAATCACCACTGCGGGTTTTATTTTTTACTATATTCAGGAGAAATTACTGAAAATTTTGAGAAAAAAACGTACTTTTTTTACATTATGCTATAAAACAACTAATATTACCCACTTTTTTGGTAAAATATAAAAGATGGGGTCACGTCGGGTAAATAGACACCAAACATGTCAAGCGTAAAAATTGCGCGCACTCGCAAAATCGCAAAAAACTAGCATACCCAAAATTGGCCATAGGCGACGCTTTAAAAGCTTTTACCGCTCATCAGTTTAGTGTTATCAGTGATTGATGGCCCTAGAACTATTGCTCTCATTCCGACGTTCGCGGCGATATGTAACATGTGCGGCGTAATGGGTGCAATCGTCGTTTTCGCAGGTATGCGCACCTGACGCATGTTTACATGCGTGTATGTAGGGGTGGGGACTTTAAAAAAAAAATAGTTTTTTTTAATTCTTTTATTCTTCCGAATGCTATTTGTGAGTTTCCGAATGCTATTCGGGTCTGTGAGCCGAGGTGTCATAATGCTTTTCATATGACACCTCGGCTCACAGACCCGAAACACAGACCCCCACAACCCAACCACTGGGTAAGGGTTGTGGGGAAGAGGCCCTTGTCCCCATCGGCATGGGGACACCCTCCCAATGCCGAGGGCATGTGGCCTGGTAAGGCGCAGGGAGGGGGCGATATGGTATGGTATGAATTTGGGGGGGAACCTCACGCTTTTTTTTTTCATGTTCTGCAAAATATATATTTTTTTTTTTCTAATGTCTTTTTGCTGCAACGAAATTTCGTCCAATAAACGAAAAATCGACCGGACTACCGCTAACGAATTTTGGGAAATCGGGAATTATGATTCGTTTGCATTTGTTTTAGCTGTAATTCGGAATTCGGATGCATCCGAATCTCCGAATTTCCGAAATTTCATCCGAATTTAGTTTTGGAACGAAACAAATCGCACATGTCTAATGGTCCTTCCATTCTGTCATTCCTTTTAGTATGCCCCCATTAAGCAGTTGTGGTCCACCTGATATGGCGCATTGCAGGGTGCACAGATGAGTTTCAGCAATCAATGACAATGTCTGGAGCAACCTGACAGAGAGCAAAAACTACTTTGAGTATTGAATGTTCTGACTTGACCAGTGGCTAGGACTACTACAATATACTAATGAACTGCTGTCTTGCCCAGCCCCCAGTGTTGTCTGAGAGGGTTTTCAGTGCAGCAGGCAGTGTTGTGATTGAGAAGTGGATCCGGCTGTCCACAAACAGCTTGGATATGCTCAGGGGCGGATCTACCGCCGTTGCAGCCGGTGCGGCTGCACCGGGGCCTGAGCCTGGGGGGGCCCAGTAGACCCAGGCACCAGACCAGTAGCAAGGTAGGGCAAGAGGTGGTGGGGGGGCCGGCTGGACGCACGTCCAAACGGCCGCACGTTCAAACGGCCTCACGGCAGTGAGGCCAGTGTGAGGCAAAGCAGCCTGCAAGCAAACGGTGAGGCAGCGATGGGGCCTCGGCCAGGAGGACCCAGCGAGCAGCTTCCTGATCACACAGCCCGCCACCTCTCCCAGCTACATCCCAGATAGCAAGAAATTGTGCTGCAAGTTTGAAAATGACTTGCTAAACTATTGCAGACTTGCCAAGCTTCACAATTTTGTTGCACAATTACATCAAGTCTGCATTGCAAGTCTCCAGACCAGAGCTCTTGCAGAGCTCTTGCTAAGACCTGCAGGACTCTTGCTATAGACTTGCCAAGCAAATTTGCTACAAATTCGAAAAGTGTCAACTAGAACTTGTGCTGCGAGTGTTCTGCAAGTCTACAACTTGCCAGGAATATGTGCAGCAAGTTAACAAAATTACAATTTCACCCCACCACAAGTTTGTAGCAAGTTATCCTTGCTATCTGGGATGATGTTCCTGCCGCGAGGAGGAGGAGATGAGGTGATGCTTTTATCCTCTGTATGTGCCTAAGTTCTGTGACATGTTTTTTGTAGTCCTCTATAACTGATGGAATTATTCTGCATTTCTGTAGAGAGTATTGCTGAAAGTTGTAGTCCCCTATAGCCGTTACCATTCTGCATTTCTGTAGAGAGTATTGCTGGAAGTTGTAGTCCCCTATAGCCGTTACCATTCTGCAATTCTTTAGAGATTATTGCTGGGAGTTGTAGTCCTCTGTAGCCATTACCATTCTGCATTTCTGTATAAAGTATTGCTGGGAGTTGTAGTCCTCTATACAGAAATGCAGAATGGTAATGGCTATAGGTGGGCAGGGAGGGCATTGTAAGAGCCGGGGGGGAAACAAAATCTTGCACCAGGGCCCATTGTTTCATAGGTCCGCCACTGGATGTGCTGACCTTTATAAAAGTGAACCAAAACTGGATTACTGAGCAGTTCCAACAACCCACTGCTAATGTAACTAATTAGCCGCCTTGTACTGAATTCTGATTTTTGTATTAGTATTTCAGATACAGTCTCTGGAATTAGCTTTTTCTCATTTTCTCCTGCGCTCGATTACTCCTAAAAACTGGGCGTTCCTCCTTACAGCTGCTCACTTAAATTGACTACATGAGCCTGCATTAATATCATTCAATATTTGATATTTAATATCATTCACATATTTGAATCTCTAAATAATACCCTGTTTTTTGTTGGTTATGTGTTTAGATGAAGCACTGAGATCTTGAGAAATGCTGAATTAGGTTTTACTTGCTTAGCAGAACACATCAGAATACAGCATTATAAAGCATACAGAAAGAACTTCCTGTGTATATCATAGATAAGCATGCAAACAAAGACTAGCATTGCACTAAACCGCCATCTATAGCTCAAAAGACATAATTACAGTCAGTAATACAATCAGTACATGTCAATATATGCTGTTGCTTTTCCAACACACCATTTAGCTTCTGTAGGGAACTGTTCTTTTATACACCTTCTGTGGATGCTATCCCGAGGGGTTCCCTTCACCTTTTGGACAGACTTGCCCATTCAAGCCAGTGGGGTCCTCGCCCATTTCTTAAGACTCCTTTCCCTCTGGCCTACGCTATAGTTTTGGAGGATACCGCATGTCCTGAAACCCCGTGTCAACCACAGTGGTGCTCAAAAGACATAATTACAGTCAGTAATACAATCAGTACATGTCAATATATGCTGTTGCTTTTCCAACACACCATTTAGCTTCTGTAGGGAACTGTTCTTTTATACACCTTCTGTGGTTTTATTTACATTAATGTTATCCACTACCATAGAGTTCTGTTACAAACAGATTCTTCCTTTTCATAGGATATGCTTCCTGCCCCTGCTAAAAAGGTTAAGAAACCCCACAGTAAGAGATATGGTCTTTTCGTGAGGTAATATTCAGTGTGTGTGCCCTCATGCCATATGTTGTGGAACTGAAAAATACTGCATGCTGATTCTGTGCTGAGTTCCAAACCAAAAAGGAGATAGGCAAGTGTTCCTGCACTGTGTAGTTTCACTTTCTATTATGTTGTCATGACTCCTGTGCGAGAATCTTAAGATTCCTGTCAGAGGTATCTCTGATTCAGTATGATTGAGCTATTTGCATACTGCAAGATAATTGTGATTTCTCAGCTGTATAAGAGCTAAATTCACCTGACTAGGTCTTATCAGGTGAATCTTCTGTTGTTGCAGTGAACACTTGCAGCTTTATTATTTAAAGGAATAGCACCCTTTTTGGTTTGGAATTCCTTAGCTAGTGTTAGCTTAGGGAACAGTAAACATTATAGGGTAGAGGTAGGTTAGGCATCCGATGGCCGCTTAGACAGTTAGAGGCCCGGTTGTATTGATAGCCTAGAATTAGAACAGGGACCAAGAGATAGAATAGACAGGTCTGTTTTACTTTATAGGTGACGCATTCCAGATGGTCTCCTCAAGAAGTGCATTCATCTGCTGCTGCTCCAGCATTGCGTCTTCTCAAGCCGGATTGGACTCTGCCTAAAAATAATCTCACCAGGGGCCCCTGCAACTGGACTTTGCTGCAATCCACATTTGGAGGTATCCAAATAAAGTGACTTCATATATATACATATACCCGTGTATAGGTGCACCATTCTTATAGGACATATGATCATTTTATTTGTCATTCCTGAATGTTCGTGTTTGTATCGTAATGAGATGGGGTTTGACATGTCTATACCCATGTCCATTAAAAGCTGGCGGATCTATATTGCTTCTTGACAAGCGTGTGCTGCTGCTATGTATTCAGCTTCAGTTAAGGAAAGTGCAACAGTTGTTTGCTTTTGACTAGACCAATTGATGGGTTTTCTGCACACTACTCTGAATGCCCACCTGAGGACTTGATTAAATATATAGTCCCATGATCCCGTGCCTGCTGCCTAGCTCCTGGTCTCCGATGATCCCGTGCCTGCTGCCCAGCTCCTGGCCTCCGATGATCCCGTGCCTGCTGCCTAGCTCCTGGTCTCCGATGATCCCGGGCCTGCTGCCCAGCTCCTGGCCTCCGATGATCCCGTGCCTGCTGCCTAGCTCCTGGTCTCCGATGATCCCGGGCCTGCTGCCCAGCTCCTGGCCTCCGATGATCCCGTGCCTGCTGCCTAGCTCCTGGTCTCCGATGATCCCGGGCCTGCTGCCCAGCTCCTGGCCTCCGATGATCCCGTGCCTGCTGCCTAGCTCCTGGTCTCCGATGATCCCGGGCCTGCTGCCCAGCTCCTGGTCTCTGACGATCCTGTGCCTGATGCCCAGATCCTGGTCCCTGATGATCCGGTGCCTGATGCCCAGCTCTTCGCCTCGGCTGATCCGGTGCCTGCTACCCAGCTCTTCGCCTCAGCTGATCCGGTGCCTGCTGCCCAGCTCTTTGCTTCTGGTGCCATGGGGATGCCCCTTGCAACCGAGGGACCTGGGGATCGGGACATCTACCGCAAGTGGGGTGAACATGTGCGCAAGCCCGGGCCTGGTAGTGGTGATATCCTGGGGAACGGGGGAGTTCCATTTGAGCACCCCTTGCTTCCAAAGGGTCTCGCTGCGTTCCCTAAAGTATGTGGTGACCTGGGTCGGGTGGCCACAGCTTTGGGGGTATCCAGGTGGCTGGCTGAACGTGCTTTCGGTCCTAGTGACCCCCCATGTTTCATTGCGGTGGTCTGCCCGCTGAAACCCAGGCTCCTCGGTGCTGGGGGGTGTGCCCTACGGAACCCTGGTGCCCATGGCCTTTCGGTTGGGTCTTCTGCTGACCTGTGGAGGCTTCTGCCGGATCCGGGTGGTGGACTGCTCGGCCTGATGCCTGACCCTGGCGGGGGGGGGTGCTCAGCCGGTCCCCGAACTTTGGCCCTGGGGCATATGGTGGACTTGGCGGCCTTGCAGGCTTTCCGTGCCCTTGGACTTCGAGGCTGCTGATGGACTTTGTGGGAGCGTCCGGAGTCCGCTCCTTGAGAGGGGGGTACTGTCAGGATCCAGAGCACCCCCAGGTGGCGCTGGAGCCAGGTCCTGCAGTTCCTGTGCTCGCCTGCGGGTGTCTCCAGCAGCCAGGGACTGTAAGGAACCTGTGCAGCTCCAGTACTCACCTGCGGGTGTGCCCCAGCTGTGAGTGATCATCCCATCACCTGGTGCTTCCTGGGAGGGTATTTAGGCCCTCCCTGCAGTCAGGAAGCTGGCTCAGTATTGCGTCGCCTGCACTTGACTGATGCCTGAACCCAGCTTCCTGAACACAGCTTCCTAGCTGCAGACCTGTCACCGACCCGGCTTGTTACCCGACCACTCTTCTTGGATCCTGTTTCTGTACCGTGCTGCCCTCCTGTTAATGACCTGGCTTGTACCTGACCATTCTTCCTAAATCCTGTACTGTGCTGCCCTCCTGTTACCCTCCTTGTTTCTTCACTGCTAAACCTGTGGGGGTTGAGGGGGTTAGTAGTTTTGTTTGATGGTAACAAATAAACTGTGCATAGAACCCTATCCTGTGTGGGCATATTAATTTGGTCATCCTGCGTGGGTACCTGCATGTGGTGTGAGGACGCCTGTGCATGGTACCCTGACAGCTGCTGAAGCAGGATTTAGAGTTTTTAAAGAAAATGTCATTACCAAGTTCTATGTATGGCTGCAGCAAAGCTTCCTGTACTCTCAATACTAGGGATGCACCTATAGATAATATTACAAACAGGATCTGTGCTATGGAACAACAAACCCCTAAGCTGCCATACTAAAAAACTGTATATAACACCTAAAAAAACGTGAACTATAAACATGCCCTGCGCAATTGAGATCAACTACATGTGCAATCTAAAGATAATCTACATGTCAAGTAAATACAGAAATATAGAAATACGCAGAATCACCCTATGGTGAATAAATACATATTAGGTATTTTTCCACTATATAATGTATTTATTCACCATAGGGTGATTCTGCATACTTATATATTTATTTCACATGTAGATTATTATTAGATTGCATGTGTAGTTGGTCTATAAAATGCATTGCACGTTTATAATTCACTAGGGATGCTACT
>NW_017306833.1:203270-249254 GCF_000935625.1 Nanorana parkeri
GTCCAATCAGTGTCTGACTCCTGTGCGGCTTCACTTTGCTCAGTTTTCTTTGCTGGTTCACTGGATGAATTCACTGCACAACTTCCTGGGATTATTGTATCTGGTGATGGGTTCTCATCAAAATAATGCTACAGCTTATTGTCACTTTGTCAGTCTTTGGGTGGAGGATTCTATATTCCTTACTTTGCTCACTATCGCCCACTACCAATACCTTCATTGGCTGTGTTCTCCATCCTGGATCACTTCTCATTTGGAATATAGGCATAAGCTTTACATCCAAATACTTTAATGTGCCCTAGGCTTCGATCCATGCCACATTTCAAATGGGGTGCTTTCAACGGCTTTTGATGGTAGTATGTTCTGTAGGTATATTGCAGGCATGCCTGCTTCTCCCCAATACTTTTTAGGTAGGTTGGCGTCTGACAGCATGCATCTTGCCCTTTCTATAAGAGTGCGATTTTTCAGTTCAGCTACACCATTTTGTTCAGGAGTGTATGGTGTGGTGTACTATACCTTGTTTTTTCAGGTATGATTTCACTTCGTTACTGATGTATTCCCCCCCATTATCAGTTCGTATAATTGCTGGTTTCTGTTGGAATTCCTGTATTCCTGAGTGTGGCTCGGGGTTACCGCTTTGTTACCCCGATTCACACTCGGGAATACCAATGGAAACGCGTGGCAAAACGCCCCAAAGAAGCTCCTGTACTTCTTTGGGTGTAGGGCGTATTTCAGCGCGTTCCTACACGCTAAAATACGCCCTGGTGGGAACCATGCCCATAGGCAATTATTGGTTTTCACATGTTGAGTGTTTTACAGTGCGTATGAACGTGCTGTAAAATGCCCAGGTGTGAGCCAGGCCTTAAAGTTATAGATACTTCAAATTGAATTCCAGACAGACAGCTGAAAACACAGATGAAATACATATGACAGAGTTGTCTGTTTTATCAGCTACGATGCTCTGTATTTGTGGAGATTTCTCCTCACTACTTTTCAGGACAGGAAGTAATGGGAAGAAAATCTCTCTAGTGTGGAAACAGACTGCAACAAATATTATTTAATATGGGAATATTCCTGAATCCAATACAAGATGCGAATGTGTTAGAGAGAAGTGTACAAAATATACCAGATATATGTATATTTGGTTGATTAGTTAAAGAAGAATGGCAAACCTTCACAGGAGTAGTGTTGTGTTTTGTTGTTTGAATATTTTGGAAAACATTCTCATACGGATGCACCGATACTTTGAGTACCAATGCCGATACTTGGGCATTTTCATGAGAACTACCAGGGTGGCAGAGGTTGCAGCTGTATTGTTTTAGAATAACTGTCACATGACAATAAACAAAAATGTATCAGTACTCGTACTTGTAAGTACTTGGGCAAGTACCAGTACTTGTACTCGCAAAACTAGTACCGGTGCATCCCTTTATTTATAAAAACAAAATCATACATTAAAACAGAGATGTACAAATCCCAGGAGCTCCGTGTGCTCCTTACAAATGACAGCTGCCTCCTAACTTTTGAATTTTTCTCTAGTCTAGTCTTGGAGCTCGAAAAGTATTGGTACATGTACTTGTACCGAGTACTGTACTTGGTATCGGTGCATCCCTAATTCACATAATACATGCTAAAAGTCTGCTACTTCTTCAATGATTACATTCTGAAGATATGCATCTGCTCATTCTGAATGTTACATATGACTGATGGATCAAGTATAGCTGGACTATTTTGTAATTAACAGCAGGGAATGCAAATTGATGTAAATTTCAAATGAGTACTTAATCACTTGTGCTAAGTTCAGGAAATTTTTCTTGCCAGAATATGCTAGCCTTTGTTTTAAATGTAGTGCCCCGCTGACATGTTGGAGCATATGGGGGACTTCAGAGGCAGGGTGGGCTAACCTTTCACTTTGGGGATGAGTCCTTAGCTGGTTGTGGGATGCAATTGGAAAGTTGGCCAACAGTCACTGTATTGAATTTTAAAGGATTTATTCCATCAGCAACTCAATGGGCGAGAGAGTAAAGAGTCTTCAGACATCTAGGACAATACAGAACTCTAGACTCGCTGACCTTTAAACTGATTGCAGTAACACTGTGTATTGTAAAACTTCAGCTGGTTAGCAGATCTAGTATAGAATTCCCTAGGCAGGACACCAGATGTCTCTCAGAGGTCCAAGCCTATACTAGCTTCTCTGGCACCTCCAGCACATAAAATTCCTCCATGGTTCTCCAGCCCAGGACCAGATTCAGACCCCGACTGGGTCCATACCTGACTACCTGTAGGCTACATGCCTGGCGAGACAGCACAAACTTCATGCAATCTCCCCAGGAGGCCCGGGGAGGAAAGATACTTTCACATAGCCCTGAATATATTTATGTCCTCCCCAAACATGCACCACTGGCCATAAACCTCCTAGTGACTGGCTAGGGAGACGCAGATTTCCATAATCCAGATATTTTATAAACCGGTGTGCTGCGCTTGGTTTTGTGATACGTGCTATGTTTAATCCTTAAATTATGTGATGCTATCCAGATAGTCACACATTATTCTTCAGGATTTTTTGGTAGACAGCAGAATTCATGGTTCCATTTATTACAGCAAGTCTTCCAGGTCCTGAAGCAGCAAAACAGCCCCCAGACCATTACACTACCACCACCATATTTTACTGTTGGTATGATGTTCTTTTTCAGAAATGTGGTGTTACTCTTACGCCAGGGCAAACACTTTCACACAGGGCCATGTGGGTTTGGATTTTGTTTTCCCTTAATAATAAAAATCTTCCTTTTAAAATGTTGTTTACTTGTGTTATCTTTGTCTAATATTTAAATTTGTTTGATGATCTGAAACATTAAAGTGTGGCAAACGTGCAAAACAATGAAAAATCAGGAAGGGGGCCAACACTTTTTCACACAACTGTACATGCCACTGGGACAGAAAGCAGGATGCCTAGCTTACAAAGGGAAAGTGATGGCCATTCACTGATTGGTTGCCAGGGTGACTTAATGGGGGGTCACTGGGATTGCAAAGCTACACGGGAAGGTTTTATACATGTTAAATCATCTGTTTTTATATACATTTTTGTATACGGAGTCCACATGGCAAAATTATAGACAAGTTTTTGGATGGTTCTCTAAACTGTGAAACAGTGAATTAAGTTTGACAAAGTTCACCTCTCATCCTTAATTAAGTGGTGAACTAATCTGCATATTAGACTTCCCAGATTTGGACAAACCCTTAAAGGGAATTCCACTTTTGCATTTAAATGTGAGAAACCCCCTCTATATGTTTGTTATGCGTTTCCATTTACACAGCATACCTAAAAATAATAATAATAGAAAAATATTTCTTACCTTTTTTAGCTGTTTCTTTGGAGCCGAATTATATATAGGACTTAACATGCTGATTATAGTGGTTAGAATAGGGATCTACTGATTAGGGACGACAGCTTTTTTAATAGTTTCATTAACATATAAGGTCTGCAACTCTTTGTTAGGGCAGATAGTCCTACTCATCTGGTTTACAAGTTTTTTTTTGTTTTAAACATGCTAAAAACTATTTTTACCTGTCGTAGTCTGTACTTGTCTCTCATGTGCATTCTGACTGTTGCCCTCTCTGCTTTCTTCTGTGCAAAGGCATGGTCCCGTTCTATCCTGTGTAAACACAGTGCTGTAATATCAGTACTTCACTTAATCAACATATGGACAGATGCACAGGCAAGCTGATCTATGTAATTTACAGGTGTATACTGCTCCTCTTTAGAGGCTTCTGTTGTCCTTGGCTAAGAGCCATCAGGGCATCAGGGACCTGTTAAGCCTTCCCAAGGACAAAAGAGAAACAAGGAGGCTTTTGATGTGCTACTGGATTGTAATAATCTACATATTCTAGCTCTTTAACTGCAATGCATGCAGATTCAAAGTTTACTATGTGACTTTCCATGGAAAATATCACTATGACCTGTTTTAAAATGAGTAAACATCAGTATCACGGTTGTACTGTATATACGTAGGTTTTAAAAGAGTAAAGCTAAAAGAGTAAAGTTATATACTCCTAATTAGGGATGTCTCGATGCCACTTTTTTAAGACCAAGACCAAGTACAAGTACTGGCCCTCATGTACTTGCCGATACCAATTACCGATACTTTTTCTTAAAGGGACAGGTGACATTAAAAAAAAAACCCATCTGACTCACCTCTGAACTCCATATCCACAGCTAAACTCTGTAACCCTCATTCAGAGCTCACCTTTGCCCCCTCATTCACAGCTTACCACTATACCCCCTGTCCACAGCTAAACTCTGCTTCCCCTCGCCACAGCTTACCTTTGCACCACAATTCACACCTCACCTCTTCACCACCCAGCCACAGCTCATCTCTAAATCCCCGTCCACATCTCAGCACTTCTGCCCCCCCCACTCCAGCTGTCCTCTGTACCCACTTCCACAGATCAACAGTGGGTGGAAGCAGCCTGAGCACCCAGGGATGTGGGCATGTGCCCTGGGTGCTTGACGGTACTGATACCCATGGTGCATACACATAGGGACAGTAAGTCCCTCTTATCGTGAGCAACTACTGACTGTCTTCTTTGCCATCCCAGCACAGGCCCTTACTCACTCTTGCCTGTTCAATGGAGGTGCCTCACGAGGTGCCGAATGCTTTTTTTCTCCTTTTCGAGGACGTCGGCGGCGCTGAGCGGCTGAGCGTCGTGTACTTGTCAAAATGCCCTGTATCGGGCCCCATCGGTATCGGGACATCCCTACTCCTAATGTTAATGTTAGAGTATATTACTCATAATAGTTATATTAACCCATGGAGCAGCCATATGTAAATATACTTTGATGGCCTGTAGGGGTGTTCAGATATCAAGTACTGTACTTGGTACACACACACACACACACACACACACACACACACTGTATGCATATATCCGTATGCTCCCTAAAAATGACAGCTGCCTCCTAACGTTTGAGTTTTTCTCTCTTGGAGCTGGAGAAGTTTCTGTATTTGTACCAAGTACAGTACTTGATATCTGAACACCCCTACAGGCCATCAAAGTATATTTACATATGGCTGCTCCATGGGTCGGGTGTGCATGTATATATATACACACACACACACACACACACACACACACACACACTGAGCAGGGACGTAGATAAGGGGGTTCAAACATCCAGAGACGGGCATGGAACCTGCCCGTCTAAAGGGATGCCGGGGATGTCCTGTTTGATAAAACATTGGTGATGGCTGCAGCAGAGCTAAATGTTTTCACTGACACCGATGTTTTATTAAACAGGACATCCCTGGCATCCCTTCAGACGTACATGTTCCTGTCTGGCCCTGGATGATCTGTACATGCCTCAGTGCGGGCTCTGCAGGAGGCAGGGTGTCCTTCCAGTGACCAGGATCAGAAGGCTGCACGGAGACAGAGCGAGCAATCAGGTAGCAGGGGCTGGGTAGGGCTTGTATTATCTGTGAGTATACTTCTGTTTTTAGTCTGTGTTGCAAAGTCCCGAGTCCCGTGGTTTCCTATGTCCTGAGTCCCGTGCGTTCCTAATTTCCGAGTCCAGTGCGTTCTAAGTCCAGGAGGGCAGCTTCATAAAGAGAACCTGTCACCTCTGCAGCTTGTTATCCCCTGTGTGATAGCAATAAAGTGAAGTGAAAAAAAGTAAAAAATAAAAGAAATTAAAATGAAAAAAAGTTAAAAAAGAAAGAAAATATTATTAATAATAATAATCCGCAGAGCCCACCAGAGACCCCACCAGGCCACCTGAGACCACAAAATAGCACAATATAGGTTTTTGGGTATCGAGTACGAGTACTGATATTTTGCTTTCGGTACTCGCCAATACCGAGTATCGGTTCTTCCGTTGGCATGGAACAGGCTTCCCGGGCAATCAGAAAGCCAGGGATTGGGTAATGACATGCTACCCGGTTTCCTGATTGCCAGGGAAGCCAACTCCATGTTGTTTGGCCAGCTTGATTATGATTGGCTGGGAAACCGGCTTCCCAGCCAATCAGCATCGAGCCAGTTTCCCGGCCAATCGGGAAACTGGGCGGCGAGTAATGACCTGATTGGCCAGGAAGCTGGCTTCCCAGCCAATCAGCAAAGAGCTGGCTTCCCGGCTAATCAGGAAACCAGGAGGCGGGTCATTAGTCGCTGCCCCGCTTCCTGATTGCACGGGAAGCTGGCTGCATGTTCCCCAACGGCACTGCCGGTCAGTGGAAATCTTCCGCTGACCGGAAGCTCCGATATTGGGGAAGGTGCAAGTACTCGCCCAAATACTCTGTATTGGTGCATCCCGAATCAAAACTGCATTTCACTGTGCTAAATAGCGCTTCTCATTGGTCAGCATGGTCACCTGACCACACTGAATGCTTGCAATTTGCAAGCGAAATTAAAAATGCATAGGGCAGGACTGCGTTGGTACAGATAGTACACCTGTACTGGCGAAGGATAAGGACTGGTTGCCAAAAGGTATATATAGTTGGGGGGTTTGGGAGAGACCAGGCCAGATTTGAGTTCTGCTGCCTGGCTACCACAATATGGCGCACAGTGGAATGGTGGCAGCACTCAATGCACACACACAATGTCCTATGCATGCGTTTATTTGCATGCAGATGGCGGGGGCAACGGGGTTGGTTTTAATTTTTTATTTTATTTTTTACTTTTTCACTTTTTAAAAAAATGTTTTCTATATTTTATTATTTTTTACTTTTTATCTTTTTTAATTTAAATATTTTGTACTTTTTTCCCCACTTAATTTTATTTCTATCACATAGGGACTTAAAAGCCCCTATGTGATAGTTTGGAGGTTGACAGGTTTTCTTTATGGAACCTGCCCTCCAACACAGATGTTCTGTGCAGTTCCTAACGGCTGAGACAGGTGGCTCTATGGTGAGCTCATGTGCCATGGTCACGGGTCGCCCTGAGGAGTGGGGGACCCCGAAAACCACGGCAGGGGGGGGCGGAGGGGCCAGACACGGTTGCCGCCGCTCCTTCCATACAAGTGATCTGATCAGGTCACTTGTATAAAAGCGAGCCGCGGCCCCACGCTGTACATTTAGCTCTGCTTGCCCGGAGCAGGGCTAAATGTACAAATAAACTACTCGCCCGCTGCCCAAAACTGCATGCCCCGGGCGTCGGGCGATAGGAATTCCACACCCCTTGATGTGATTGATATTTGATGTGCCAGCTCGATCCCTCTCTGCGGCTAAACTGCTTACATCCATCCGGGAGGGTATGAGAACTGTAGCCGAGTATGCCATAGCGTTCCGTACCCTAGCAGCAGAGGGAGGCTGGAATATTGAGGCACTGGTGGCGGCCTTCTTCCATGGGCTCTCTGATAATATCAAGGATGAAGTAGCTGGGCAGTACCTGTTTGTCTGCAGCTGAACGGGCCTATAGGAGGCGAGAGGGGCTATGTCTCTACTGTGGCCTCGCAGGTCCTCTTTTGAGATCGTGTTCCACACGGCCAGGGAAACGCTCACACCTAAGACTCCATAGGGGACGGATCTTAGGTGGGGTTTCCTCGTCCCCAGGGCTCCTTCAGGAGAAGCCGCTGGTCACTGTTGTCCTCTCATGGGCAGACTCCTCGGTGGTTAATTCGGCTCTGATTGACTCCGGTGCTGCCGGTAAATTTATTGACGCTATTTAGCTACTGAGAAGCTACTAATTGCATTCCAGTTACTTAATTTTGTTTAATATTTGAAATAATATCCTGTGGTTTTATTTTTATTATTATGTTTGTTAATAATATTTAAATTTCCCATATACTTTATTGTCATCGATTATATTTTTTAATTATTATTTTGCACTGATTTTAGTTAATATACATATTTTTGCACATTATTGTTCTTATTTCGTCTTCAGGTTAGTGCAAATAAAGAACTTGAGTTATTAGTTGATTTGTGAAAATAAGTTGGAAATCTCCTTTGATTATAGATCCTTGCTCGTTTTCATCAATACAAAACTGTTTATTTTATCGGAGTAAACATTCTGACACCTCTACAGTTTGGCGTCAGAGGCAGAACTACCAGGGGTGCAGTGTTTGCAGCTGGGACCTGGCTCTGGCACTTCACCACTTTCCTAAAATCATTAGTCAGTATTGTTTTAGAAAAATGTCATATGACACTAAAGTATTGGTACTCATACTAAGTCTAGAAAAATGGTATCGGTGCATCCCTAATTTAAAGTCAATCATTCTACAGAGAGGAAGATTATTTACAAGTGGAAAACATTGAAGACAGTTGCCAATCTTCACAGGAGTGGACATCCCTGCAAGTTCACCCCACGGTCAGAGAAAATGCAAAAAACCTGAGTTACATCTTCTGAAATATACAGGCCTCGGTTAGCATGCTAAAAGTTACATTTTATAACAATGGCGATTTGATAAAGCAGGGGGCATGAAGATGGTGCCAGGAACTGAACAACAATATGTATCTAAAATTACATTTTTTATTGATATGAATATACATTAAAATGTATGTAAAAACAAAAATTGCCATTTATCAAATCGCACCAATGGCGATTTGATAAAGCAGGGGGCATGAAGATGGTGCCAGGAACTGAACAACAATATGTATCTAAAATTACATTTTTTATTGATATGAATATACATTAAAATGTATGTAAAAACAAAAATTGCCATGTGTCCATTTTGTTTGTTGCAATCAAATATATAGTAATGACATACACAGTTGACTATATCAATGAAACAAATAACGCACTTAAATTGTACAGACTCGAGGCGTTTCGTGGTATCGCTTCCTCAAGAGTCCTGACAGTTCATGGCACTTAGATCATCCAACACCCGCAAATCACGGTAGCAGAGGGATGGGAGAGAAGGGATAGTAAGGCAAAAGTAAAGCGGTGGAGCTGATAACAGTATGCACAGTGTTCCAGCAGGGGCTTTCCGGGGAGATCAAATAAACAGGAACCCACTTTGTATCCAGTGTCCGAGTCCAGACTCTCCGAGTAGAATTTCAGCCGTTTAGACAGTTCAGAATCACCATTTGGTTGTTGAATACAACTTCCCCACTCCCACAGAGTGTTGATCAAATGGGTGTCCTCTTTTTGTATTGTATGTGTGTCCTGTCAGCAATGGAGTCCGCAAGCATCCACCTCCCCGTTCCTCCACGCAGCGCTGGAGGATCTCTGCAGGGATCGGAAAGTGAAGCGAGGGACGGTATGTGTTCGCTCACTTCCCGATCTATAGAGCCAACCTGTGATAGTTTCACTGTCACAGGTTGGCTTGAACTATAAGGTCGAGTGAAAATCACTCACCTCATAGTTCTCCTTTAAGTATGAAGGGCCAAGCAGTGCACTATATATAATCTTTTATTTATTCGCTCATGGATATCTCCCCCTACGTGTGTAGTGACAGCTGCAGTGAGTAAATCAGAGGATATGTGAATACTTTCTCTCATCAATCAATTAAGTGTCCAAAAAAACCTGCCCTATCTGCCCCCTATGTGTATATCTACTCATACCGCTGACTAATCAGCAGAGGAAAGTGACAACTAAAATAATGTTGAATTTGATATAACACACAATCAATATATCGGTGAAAAAAAATCAGAAAAAATTTATCAAAAAGACAAATTACATGAATTCAATAGTGGAAAAAAAGAAGAAAAATCCATATAGTGTTAAATTTCATCAAAATAGTAATATGGATCAAATGACACCAAAATAGGTGCTCTTTATCTCTGTGTTCCGCCTTTGTACACTCAATCTCTTTTGTCCACTCACCAAATTCTCACCAATGATTGTTACAATGTCTCCTCTGCATCCTATTTCCCTGGTAATAAGATTTTTTTTCGGATTGCACTTTCATACTCCTTTCTTTTGAACAATTTGTTTTATCCTCTCCTCTCCTTATGCTGGGCACACACCTTACAACCATCGCAAGACTTTTGTCTTGCGATGGTTGTAAGGTAATTAAAAAAACGTACGATCTGCCTATCTTGGACAGGCAGATTGTACTTGCGATGATCGCAAGCCTGCCCCGCTGAGGGGCGGGCTTCCGATGACCGCAATGCTGAACGGGCAGTGTGCGCTTGCGCACACCGGCCCGTCCGGCTTTTATCTTACGTACATGCTACACACCCGCCGAAAATCGTACGATTCTCGGCGGGTTTTCGAACATGTTCCTGAGATAAAAGTCGTGCGACCTTACAGTAGCAGAGGTTGCACTGCTCCCACACACCTTACGATAATCGTACGATCGCGGGATTTCCCGTGATTATTGTACGATTATCGTAAGGTGTGTGGGCACCTTTTTATATAGATATTCTCCTCATTCCCCGGATATTATTGGTTATAGGTATCCGAGGTTAGATTATTCAGATATGCATAAAGCAAAAAACACTGCATATAGCATGAAATCCTTGGATACATTTATTGCGCAACCACAAATAAAAAAACTTACATGACAACTAATGTAAGCCAGCGATGTACAAAAAAAAATCACGTCTAAAGGTGCCCATACACTGCTCGATTCTCGTACGAGAATCGCGGGAAATCCCGTGATCGTACGAGAATCGAGCAGTGTGAACGGAGACGTGCGACCGTTTCTACTGTACGGTCGCACGTCTTCCGTCGAACCAGCATGTTCGAAAACCAGCCGGGAATCGTACGATTCTCGGCTGGTTAGAACGGTGCTCGGAAGACAAATGCCGAACGGGCCGGTGTGCGCACGCGCACACTGCCCGTTCAGCATTGCGGTCATCGGAAGCCCGCCCCTCAGGGGGGCGGGCTTGCGATGATCGAGAGTGCGATCTGCCTGTCCAAGATAGGCAGATCGTACGTTTTTTAATCCCTGTACAACCATCGCAAGACTAAGGTCTTGCGATGGTTGTAGAGTGTATGGCCACCTTAAGTCTTTGCAAATACTTTTTTCACCTTCCCAGTTTTCAGAATACCGCCGTCAGTTGTATCATTCAAATCAATGACAGGTAGATAGCTAGCGCACTCGTCCTCGACATGTTTTGTCACTAACGACTTTATCAAGAGTGACAAGCACGCTGTCTATACCTGTCTTTTATATCCATTCCAAATGCAAAAGCAAAGCACTAGATGTCAGTCCCACCCCTTCAATCAATCATACCCATACTCAGTAGATCGAAACAGATTTCTTCACTTATTGCTCTAATCAAACCCACATAATAGCCCTTTCCCAGTCTTCCTCCCATATATATATCTTTTTTAATGCAAATAAAAATGCAGCCACCCATAGTAACACATTAATTAAAATCAACTTTTATAATAAAAGGAATTGTACTCATAATACATTATAATTAACTATTACTAATAAAACAATTAATATCCAACTCACTGTTTAACCCTCTAGGTTTCAATGTGTCAAGAAGGAAAAAAAAATTTAGTTTAATTTCTGGAAATCAATCTTGTTTTATTAGTACCCCTCCAATGGCCATACATTCTAGCTACTCCATAAAATGTCATAACCGACAGGTCTTTGTTATGTACTTCTTTAAAATGTCTGGAAACACTATGATGGTCAAAGCTATTTTTTACATGTTCACTAATACGAACTCTCAATTCCCTATAAGATGTGTGGCAGGATAGAAATTATTTTATTTCAAAATGTCTACCATTTGAAATAAAGGTAAAATGTGTCCTCTTTTTGTTAATATACTTTTTTGTCATCCTATGCAATTTTTACATGGATAAAATCCTAGACTTCTTTAGAATGCAATTTTTACATGGATAAAAGCCTACACTTCTTTGGAATGCTATTTTTACATGGATAAAAGCCTAAACTTCTCTGGAAATGTAGGCTTTTATCCATGTACAAATTGCATAGGATGCAGGATGACCAAAAAAGTATATTAACAAAAAGTGGACACATTATACCTCTATTTCAAATGCTTAATTTTAGCATGTGAGCTGGTGTGAACAGGCCCTAAATGTCTATATGTCTCTGTTTCTGCTGTTGCAATAAGTTTATTCTCTTGAACTGCAATTTTGTTCTGACCTGTAGTCAACATGTGCAGCAAATGTTGTTATCCAATGTATAAAATGCATTACAGTACTTATCTATTTTCAGTACAGTAATACCTTGGTTTACGAGCATAATTCGTTCCGGCAGCATGCTTGTAATCCAAAGCGCTTGTATATCAAAGCGAATTTCCCCATAGGAAATAATGGAAATTAAGATGATTCGTTCCACAACCCAAAAATATTCATAAAAATGATTACAATACTGTACTGTAATATAATACTGTACAAAATATAAAGAAAAGTAAACCAATTACAGATACCTTCATGGCTGGTGTGAGGGAGACGAGAGAGGAGGATTATTGTGTAGGACGACTTTCACCATCACTAACAGAATCACTGCTATCTCTTGACTCAATGGAATCTTTTTCATTTCGTGAAACCTTAACAAGGAATCTATTCAATGTGACATGCATTGTCGTTAAACAGACTCATCGCTCGCACTGCTACAGCCTTATTCGGTGGCGCTTTTCTACAAAACTTTGCTCTTATTGCAAGACATTGCTTGTATATCAAGGCAACAATTGCAAAACACTCTCAAACCAAGTTACTTGTAAACCAAGGTATTACTGTATATGTTTCTTAAAAGTCTCTGGGGGCAGGGGCGTCCCGAGGCCGGGTGTCACCCGGAGTGGAGACTGGGTGACACCCTGCCGTGAAGTCATTGCACATGCGTGGCCATCTTATTGATGCCTGTCGGCAGCCATCTTGGTTGTGGACGTCGGCAGAGAAAGGAGGGGATGTTCACCCGGCGGGATGAGGTATGCCGCTAGGTCCCCACACTGTTGGGCTCTTAGTCCATGATCGAGTGTCTGAATTTTCAGAGGGGGCGACACCAAAATGACTGTATGTTATTTCCGTGCCACCCCTCCAATGGTGTCACCCGGGTGCGGGCTGCACCCACCCTTGTGACGCCAGTGTCTGGGGTGAATCTATCAAATCTGAAGCAGTTGCCTATGGCAACCAATCAGCTTCACTCTTCAGTTTGTTCAGTAAAGATTTGAAAATGGAAGAGACAAGCCGATTGGTTGCCATGCATAGCTGCTCCAGTTTTGATAAATTCCCCTATCTGTGTATACAGAGAAAAACAGCAACACAACTAAGTGTTACATCCTAAAAATCTAAAAACAATAAACAGAATGTTTATATCAAAAGAACACATTGCAGTTTAAAAGGTCTAACATCCTAATAAAATCTAGCTATGACTAATCTTAAATGCAACATTTTTAACTACAGTAGCAGGTACATGCCATATACAACTTTTGCTTTAGATGGAAAAGACTGCCTTCTAGGTATGTGTCACAAAATATTTGTCAATAAATAAATATCTGATTTACACTTTTTAGACATACTTACTTCTCCTCCACCAGCTGTCTTTGGTACTCCTCAAATTCTTCTCGTGTCATACCCTTGGACTGTGCTGTCTCTTTCCCATCTGGATTTTCTTTTGTCTCTGTTTCTCCCCCAAGGTTATTTCCAAGATTCTTCATGGAAGATCCCATCATAGTTTTCAGCATAAATGCCATATTTGTATTTTTGTGTCAAAAAGCAGAAACGTTTTTGATCTTAAACACTACAAATCCCCAATGTTTGAATGTTATATCATTATAAAATTCATATGTAATGTTAATAAACTATATCTAATTATGTTAGCAGGAGTTCTACAGTTCTTTTGCCTGTTGATATCTCTGTTGCTGTGCAAGGTGAATGTGTCCCTGCACAGACAGCCTAAACCAGCTTAAAGCATTAAGTATTAGTGAGGTGGAGATATCTGTATTTCCTTTTGCATAGGTCCATATCCTCCCTCCTGCTAAGCCCCGGAGCTGCTCAAGTTATCCCCAAGTTAAGTTTATCATTCCTTTTAAAACCCAAGAGCATATGTACAGACAAACCTTTATTGATTTTAATAAGTAGCACAGTAAAGCCTTCTTAAAACAGTATTCACATGCCCCAATCTATCACATCCCCAATAATTAAGATCTTTTTTGCCACTTCCAGAACAATGGGTTAAGGCTAGCTATGTAAAACTTCTAAATTTTTATACATCCCTTAATACTTTCATCCACCCAAGTATCACAAACAATGCTTGGATCGGTTGTGTGACTTATGCATTGTGTAGAGGAAGCATAACAAAGTAAGGCATACATGTGCTTTAACATGTTAATATAATTTAGAAATCTGCAGCTTTGATTGAAATGAGTGTTGATCCTGACATGAAGGTCCTTGTTCTGGCATTCTCTGTTATTGAATGAAAACACTTCGTCCCTGTCATGCACTTCTCCTACTGCATTATTACCCTGTCACATGGAAGCTACAAGTGGCTGTGCCAACACACATTCTGCAGGTATGGTTACCTGTTGTTACCTTTAGGAAACCCATTGTGAGAGACACCATGCAGCTTTTTGCTGGAGTACATGCATGTAGTAAAGAAGTGGCTGTAACATGCAACAAATGCTTGGCCAGCATTTGGCCAACCCACATCCTCTGAGTCTAGGTTTTCATGGATCTGCCTCAACCTGTTACTGGAGAATGGAAAGAGAAGCAGACTACGGATGAGCTTATCTCTGTCACTGTGCATTCTCTTCCTATCAGCATGCTTCTTGTGAGCACATGAACGGATTGGCTCCTTCTACTTTTTCTTTTGCTTTAACTCTAGCTACACTATACAGTGTCTGCAAGAGGCAGATACCAGATCAAATCCAGATACTACTACTTGCATTTTTGAAATGCATTTAATGATGTGTTAATGATTACATAGGTGATTTAATCTGTGTTTATATGATAAAGTTCATCTTTAAAATAGCTACAGTGATTAAATTAAACTTTATTGCTTTCTGGTTCACATTCCTGCTAATTGTCCAAAGAGCAGGATGGTGGTGCAGCAGTTGCATAGGAAGTGTTGCCACACTGCTAAATGGAATGCAGAGGAGTCTTAATGCACAATATCTAATCATGTACACTGAGCAGCTATGAAATGTGTTGATGGTGTTTTATGCTTCCAAAATAAAGTTCCTTTTCATAAAAGACAGCATGTCATCCCAAAGTCTCTACTTTCCACAACCTACATTGATAGGAGTGCCTTGGCCAAGAGCGTTAATATATTTGAGCTCTTTGTTGTAGAGGTTAGGAAATGTACAAGAAATTGCCTTGTCCCCACTAGGGAGATTGCCCACTCTAATGAGATTGAAAGTGAGGGAAAATACAACATTTTAAGTTGTCACCAGTACAGGAGTAAAGGGGAGATCTAGCTATAAGGGACAGGTTTTTAATAGGGGATCTACTCACATTATAAAGGAACAGTGTATGGCCAGCTTTGGGGGGGAGCCAAATAGCCAAGAAGCCAAAAAGGTGTGCTGCTTTGCACATGTTCTGACAACATGCTAATAGGTAAACTGCTGTACAGTCACAGGCTGGAGGTGGTTAGGTGACCTACCTTATTTGCTTAATTGCACTAGAGAAAACTGAGGCACCAGGCGGGATGTACAGTCTGTCACAGCTATGTAAATCTCAGGACTGCATGGAAAGAAAAACAAATATTTTGCATGGAGTTTAGCTATAAGTTTAATATTTTTTTTATTTACCATTATGGGAAATGCACATTTTTCCATTTTGTTTTTGTTCTCAGGAAAAAAATTGCTGGTGCCAGACAAACAAATGTATATTTGATATTTATATACTACATTACCTAAAATACATAATACTATAAATGGAAAACAAAAATCACATTTATTAATCATATTAAGTCTCCAGTAACTATATCAGCTTATAATAATTTTGTAGTATTCTCCTCAATATTTCATATTTTATTTTAATAATATTTCAAAATTGTAAGTTATGTAATATGTCCTGAAGTTTATCAGAATGCAAACTCCTTGTTTAGTTCTTAATAAAAGTTCACACTGTGGTCCATACTTGAATGAAACATCACACTTCCATATTGTATCATTCAATAGAGCCTGGGCACTGGCATAGTTTCTTAGCATCTGGGTGGTAACAGGGAAGAAAAAAAATGCACCAGTGTCAGTGGTCAGTGTGAGCAAAGATGCCCCGGTGTCAGCGGTCAGTGTGAGGAAAGATGCCCCTGGGTCAGTGGTCAGTAGGGGAAGGAAATACCCATAATGATGGTTAGTGGGGAGAAAAATATTAGGTGCTCTAGAGGTAGCTGTAAGGCTCTGCAGGAGCACTGTGTTGGACTCTATGGGCAGTGTAGTGGGGTTAGGAATTCTGCAGTTGGTTGGGGGATTGGGGGCTCTGCAGCAGGCAAATGGGGCACTGTAGTGAGCTATGTAGGTGGAGGGATGCTCTGTGGCAGGCTTGGGGGCACTATAGGTGGCTGGCGGGAGGTACTATGGGAGGCTGAGGGGGTTTGTGATGTGGCCCTATGGCAGAATAGGGCCTCTGTGGAGGGAAAGGGTCATTGTGGAGAGAGGGGGTGCTATGGATGGCTGAGGACACAGTACTCTTGGTGGCTGTGGAAAAAGTAGGGGCATGTACAGGAAACACTGCATTGAGGGGGTGGAGAGCACTTGTAAAGTGCAATGTGTAATAGAGATTGTGCTCCCTACTTACTGTACATCTACATGCTAAAATAAAGTGTGGCTAAATAACAAAGTTGTGTTAATCATAAGTGGAATGATAGTTCAGGAACATATTGGGGAAAACACATAATGTGATCACAAAAGTTTTTTTAGTGAATACGCTCCATGATTAAATATCATTTACACAATATACAGCATGTACTTGTATAAAACTGTATACTTTCACTAATACGACTACCACTGAGGAAACATAGCCTCCATAGGGTAGCCGCAAATATTCTTTAAACACAGAAGCACTTTTAATATTTGGAAAAGATTAAGTAGGAATGCATTTAGGAAAATAATATACATGTCTGAATAAAAAAAAAAACTTGGTGTTTCCCAGTCAATAAATATATAATATTACATACACATAATGAGGGGAATTTATCAAAACTGGAGCAGGCAGAATCTTCAGCTTCTATCTTTCATTTTCAAAGCTTATCTGATCAAACTGAAGCGAGAAGCTGATGGGCAACTGCTCCAGATTTTGTCTGCTCCAGTTTTGTAAAATTCGCCCAACTGTATATGTGTGTTTGTCTGTGTAGGTTCTGCCACTGTGGACCTCCTGGAAATGCTAGCTGCCTGGCTGTCCCTGACTAACAATTTCTTAGCAACGGACCAGGAAAAGTGTGCAGATTAGTTAAGTCAGAGTCAAGACAGCTCCTAAACTTCATGTCTGTTCTGGGTCAGTGACTCAAAGTATTGAAGCCATTGTATCAAAATGACATCCAAGGATGCAGTATTTTTAGGAAGAGTAGTCAGTAATGTAAGTCTCTATGCTTCCTTGCAACAGATTTCCTTTAAAGACAGAGTAGAAGATGTCATAATTTTAACACTAAATAATATAAAACTATTGAAAACACAAAATAAAGTGTAGCAACCACTGCAGTACAGATGACAGGGGTACTAATGCAGTGATCAATCAAATAATGCATAAATGCAACAACCAACAAATGTCAAATAAATTCTAAATTTCCACTGTGTAGAAATCAATAAAAATAAATTTAATTTTAAAAATTAATAGGCATATACATTATTGAACGAATGGAGATGAGTATAGATGCTTAGAGAGATCATTACTTGACTGTAAAGAATGAATGTTCAATAATGGCCCCATGTGTATTGTGTAAGTGTAATAACATTCAAATGGATGAAAATAATCACAATTAGGCATTATCATTTTAAACATGAATTTTTAAATCTGCAGCTTTCATTAAAATAATACTTAGTGCCCTCTGGCATAATGGTTCTTGTTCAGGCTGCACTCAAGGCTGTAGATTTCAGCTTTATTTACTCTGTACACATCTAAAGGTTTGTGTAAAGTTTACATATGTACAGTGCTTAGTGCCAATGTGCCATATTGGTTGCTGGGACACGGGATGGCTTTAACAGGGTCCTTGAGCATCCTAGCAATGAAAGACATAAAGCGGCTTGAGTAGCCGGCTTCCTAGCAACAATGGGTGCTAGATGGCCCAAGCCACCTGTGTCCTAGCAACAAAGGGTCCATGTGTCCTAGCAACAAAGGGTCCATCATTTATCATCGGCTTTGTATGTGCAGAATGACCTCTGCCAGTCATTTATGCATTAATTAATTAAATCTGTCCGAAGTGAGAGAAATTCTCCCTTACACAGTTGTTACCATAACAGGTGTGCCCATTGGAAAATTTGTCCTCTATCCTTATGTGGTGGCAACTGTGAATTTTAAACCTTCCATTCACTTTGGCCTCATATTAATGGCCACTAGGACAATAGAGAAGATAAATCCAACCAACGAAGACACGGCAATAAAAACTTGACATTGGTTTTAACGCTTTTATGCTCTATCTAAAACTAAAAAAAAAGTTTTGGCTTTACATACACTTCAAAGATTTACTATAAGTGTATATCTCCTCTGTATGAATGGCATTCCCCCACAATTAGGCTCAGGTTTTGAAAAAGAAACTGGTTCAATAAGTTCAACCTTTAATTGGAGAGGGTGCAGGGGATAGTAGGGTGGGATTCCCCAACCTCTGTGATGTTATATACCCAATAAGATATTATATAGTTGCCTTCCTAATTAAGAAGTATAATACTTGTATAGTAAGTACCTTGCATCTTTTCTTACCCACAGGCATTAGAAAGAAGGTAGAAGGGGGGGGGGGCGTGGCCAACTGCCGAGCGTGATGGCCACTGTCTGAATCAGCGCCGCTCCAGTGCCCACAGAGCAACGAAGCAGCGACGGCAGAAAAGCCCTCTCAGCCCTCTAATCTATGAGCTGTGACCTGGGTGACTCAGAGATGCTTAAGAGGGGAAGACAAGAGGCTCCCCAAACAAAATCACAGACTTTTTTCCCGCACACCATCCGCCTGACGGCCAAGATGGCGGGCGCTCCACGTGTGCGAAGTCTGCGGGGAAAGATCCTCCTTACATGTCTGCAATGTAACAGCCAGCCTCGGTGGCTGACATGAGACATATGCTGTCTGCTCTGCGGGAGGACATTCACCAAGACATAACCTCTGTGATCTTGAAGCTTACTTCTTGGATCCAGGGCCTCACAGTAAGAGTGTCACACCTGGAAGATAGCGTGAAAGATCTTTCCTCTGGCCACAATGATTTAGTAGACACTATCCAGTATCATACTGACGAGCTCCAATGGGTTAAATTCAAGCTGGCAGATCTAGAGGATCGCTCCAGGCGGAATAATATTAAGTTTAGGGGAGTGCCGGAATCTGTGCCTCAATCTCAGCTAATGCCTTTCCTGCAACCACTTCTGCAAGAAATGCTCCCTCAATCTACTATGCAGGATCTTCTCATTGACAGGGCGCACAGGCTCCCTAAACCAAAAACTTTACCAGACGCAATCCACAGGGATGTCCTAGCATTAATCCCCTTCTTCCAAATCAAAGAAAAGGCTACGATGGCTGCCAAAAACAAGGTTGTGGTTTCCTCGCCTTATTCTGGGATTACACTGTACGCTGATTTATCACAAGCCACGATTGCACACCGGAAGAGGCTGGCACACCTCACCAGCACCCTCAGGAACCACCATATCCCATATAAATGGGGATTCCCAACAAAGTCCTGGTTACCTTCCAAGGAAAAACGCACGCAATCTCCTCTGTGGAAGCAGGCGGCCGCCTTCTCAAAGCTTGGGGTCTGGATGCTGCAGGCCCCTCTTCCTCCACAAATGGGGTTGGTGGAGGAATGCACCAACCCCATTGAATGGGCATGGAATGCACCTGAAGCTGTTACATTTGCTACACTCAAGTTCTTGCCAAGTGGGCCGGGATTGGAGTTGGAGTACACCTATCCTTTGTCACTCAGTGACGCACTGGGTTTACCAGTGTTCTACCTGTAGTTTGTTCCCCAATGTCATTATTTGCTGCACATGGAAGTCGAGTTTTTTTTTTCTCGATGTTTTTTTTAATGATGTGTTTATGTATTCTGGTTTTCTTTTTTTGTTGTTCTCTTCTATTACAGACTTCTTCAGGACACCTCGCTCCACACCTGAGTTCAGGTTTGTTCAAATATATTTTGTCACGATTTTGAAATATATCTTAGGTACCTTTTATATGCTGCACAGCCGTGGGGATACCCTCCCTATTCAATTTAGCATTCTATCTACACAATGTTGCATAAGATTCTCTCCATCAACGTTAAAGGATTAAACAGGCCTTGTAAGTGATCTGCCCTCCTAAAAGAAATGTTCAAGAATCCCATTTTGTGACCGATAAGGTCCCTAAATTTTCTTATGTGGACTACCCTTCGATTTTTTTTGGCTAATTCCGCCAAAAAATCTGCAGGAGTTCTTGTGGTGGTTCAATTTAAAATGCTTTTGCTACTGTAGCCCCTATATAGATACGTATATATGTGCTACGGCAGTGATCGATGTTTCTGCCTGTAAACAGTTAACAGTGTCCTGTGAGGCGGAGACTTGTGGGAATTGCATTGCAGAGCAGATACTGTGATGTTGGAGGAGAGATTCTGGAGACTGCAACTCCCAGGAGGCTGTGTTTCAGAGAGGAGGGAGACTCTGGGCTGTGGCTGCTGAGCGCGCTCAGTCTGGGAGATCCGTGTGAGGAGGACAGATCAGTGTGATCCTATGTAGACTGAGACTGTGAGTATCAGAGCTGTATGGCCGCCGCTGACACAGAGGGACACACAGGCTCTGTGCAAGCTGTTAGAGGAGAGACTTTATTCGGAGTGCCATGCCTGGAGGCATCCGATTGAGTACTCCAGCAGGACCCAGTGACGCAGCTGCAGTGGGGATATCGCGGTCTGGTCGCACGGCCGATCCAGAACTGTGAGGGATCCAGCAGCCCCAGCTGAGTGAGGGGAGCCAGACGGTGGTGACAGAGACAGCTGCCCAGTACCCTGGATGAGTGGAGGCCTTGCTCAAGAGACCCCCAGATGACTTCATCATCTTCACAGGAGTCGGCTTGAAAGTATATGTATAAAGTCACTTGCACTCCAAAACTATTTATTTTCTTTTTTTTTTTTTTTCACAAGTACATTTTTTTATTTATTGTGATAAGAAATAACAAACAGTTATGGTATGAACAGGTACATACAGTTAAAGTATCTAACAAGAAGTATAGTTTGCTTGGTATGAGGGAATGCGGGAAAAGGGGGAGGTCTGGGGGGGGGACGAAACTCCCCTTGGCTGTCATAGAACATTTTCGCGGTCGGATTTGCTTCGGGTGACCAGGAGTGCAGGAATGAGGATTGGAGTCCCGGGGGGAAAGCGGGGTTCATTCGGATCGGGGTAAGCGGCCCAGGGGTCGATGAAATGCCTGCGGTCTTGCACATGGTTTCAAAGAGGCGCAGGGTGTTGCCTATCGTGGGGTGAGTTAATACTTGAGGTGGGAGTGCGGGGCGCTGAAGCCAGGGCCAAGAGCCGATTGGTGATCTCGCTTGGAGTTGCTCAATTTGGACCCATTCTTTATATAGGCCATATTTGGCCCAATCTATGATACGTGTGAGGTGGCAAGCCCGATAGTAATTTTGTACGTGGGGAAGTCCTATACCCCCGGAGGATTTCGAGCGGGTTAAAGTGGAGAACCCGATTCATGGTGATCTACCTTCCCATAAAAAGGTGCGAAAAAGAGCAGTGACTGAGGAGAAGAAGGCTTTGGGAAGAGCGATGGGTATAGTCTGGAACAAGTATAGCAATCGTGGCATGGCAGTCATTTTAAGGATTGCCGCACGACCAAACCAGGAATATAACCCCTTGTTCCATTCTTTCATATCCCTTCGTAATCGGGATAGTTGAGTAACAAAATTAAGGGGATATAGCTTCTTCAAATCAGTGGGAAGCTCAATGCCCAGGTAGGTAATGGAGGTGGTCGCCCACCGGAAGGGAAAGTGTAGTTTGCAGAAGTGGACCAGGTCATCTGGAAGGGAAACATTCAGTGCAGCTGATTTTGATAGATTAATTTTAAAGAATGAGATTGATGCGAATTCCTGAAGTGCACTCAGTAGGTTGGGGAGTGATATTCTCGGTTGCGTCAGGAAAAATAGCAAGTCGTCTGCAAAGGCGGCCACTTTAAAGTCCTTGTAGGGCGTGCGGAATCCATGGATGCTCGGGTCTGCGCGTATCTTCCGAAGGAAGGGCTCCAGTGCCAACACAAACAACAGTGGGGATAGGGGACATCCCTGTCGTGTACCATTGAAAATGGGGAAGGCCTCTGACAGTGTGCCGTTCACCCGGATCTTTGCTGTTGGTTTGTGGTACAGTAGGGCTATGCGGTCCATCATTTTAGGGCCCAAACCAAGGTGGGTCAAAGAGGCAAAAAGATAGTCCTACGCCACCCTATCACATGCCTTCTCGGCATCTGTAGAGAGGAAGAAGCCTGCGCGGCCTCTGCTTTTAATCCAGTGATGAAGGCCTATGGCTTTCGTGGTGTTATCGCGGGCTTCTCGTCCTGGAATAAAGCCCACTTGGTCGCCATCGATTATGTCCGGAAGAAGAGAAGCTAAGCGGTTGGCGAGTATTTTAGCATGTAACTTGACATCTATGTTGAGCAGGGAGATGGGGCGGTAGCTGGCACATAGGGATTCGTCTTTTCCTGGTTTTGGCAAGACGTAGCGGATCGCCCTGTCCGGGGAGAGAAGCAGGGGAGAGCCGATGGTGCTGGTAACAGTGAGGAATAGGGAGAGTTGTGGCAGTCTCGACCAAAATTTCAATTGAAGTTTTGTGTTGGGGGGAAAGGCCTCAGTGATCGGGGGGTACCTGATATCGATGTTGACCGAAATCCAGATCTCCAAGATGTAGAGCGACCAGGGGTTGGTATCAGTCTTGACTGTTGTGTTCATCCAGAGAGAGGAGGGTGGAGAGGGCACGATCTAGGACCAGCAGGGCTGTTATGGGTGTGTTGAGCGATCCCTTCCGCGGGTCGGGGTGCGAAGTAGCCTTCCATCTGGTGGGCCCGATGGTGAGATCGGTGGAGGACTATCCGGCAGACGAAAATCCGCATACCATTCCGGAAGATCCATGGGGGGAATGCCGAGCTGCTCGCAACCTGCAGTCACTTTGGCACCGACCCGACTCTAAGGGTATTATTCGATCAGGAGTGCGATGGGCACACTGGATGTTGGGCTTGGGAGAAAGGGGACGTCCGTCTCTTGCTGGCGGACATTATCTCTTCTACCTGACCCTGCGAGTGGTGAGAGGCCTTCAGCCATTGTGACACTTTACCTGTAACAACTGCTATACAGTACGGGCCCCAACGATGGTTAGCCTAGGACATTGCTACTGGCCAGTAGTCTAGAGAGGGTCAGTGACTGTCTGAAAGTGAGGTATTAGTGCTACATATACTCAGTTTGAGAGTAACATCTGAGGTAATCTGTCTTTACACCCTTTCAATATATACAGTATATAGCTGCGGTTACTGAGTGTCAGAGTGCCTTTGCCTATTACCGAAAGTTCTTCATGTAATTTTTGGCTTGATGGTTGCATTGTTTTATGCATATAGATCATTAAATCTGTTATCAAATTCTAAGTTTCTACAGTTGTGTGAACAAGTGTTGGCCCCCTTCCTGATTTTTCATTGTTTTGCACGTTTGTCACACTTTAATGTTTCAGATCATCAAACAAATTCAAATATTAGTCAAAGATAACACAAGTAAACACAATGTGTAGTTTTTAAAGGAAGGCTTTTATTATTAAAGGAAAACAAAATCCAAACCCACATGACCCTGTGTGAAAAAGTGTTTGCCCCCTAAACCTAATAACTGGTTGGGCCACCCTTAGCAGCAAGAACTGCAATCAGGTGTTTGCGATAACTTGCATTGAGTCTGTTGCAGCGCTGTGCAGGAATTTTGGTCTACTCATCTTTGCAGAATTGTTGTAATTCAGCCACATTGGAAGGTTTTCGAGCATGAACCGCCTTTTTAAGGTCATGCCACAACATCTCAATAGGATTCAGGTCAGGACTTTAACTAGGCCACTCCAAAGTCTTCAGGAAGCAGAGCGGTGGCCTGTCCTTGCCCTTATTGTATCACTACCACCAAGTAGCCATCTTTGACCAGATACAAGGGTGGCTGAAACCTAACCCTCCGAAACTTTGGGTGGCTATGGAGTGGTATTTTGCAAGAGAAAAATATGTTTGAAATGTTACTCTTTCTTAAACTTATCCCTAAGCAGTTTAAATCGTTTGTACCCTAGAATACAAACGACATTGGCGGCATTGGGTGTCCCTCCCCCTGTGCTCCAAACAAGGTTTGCCTTCTACGGTGTTTAACACTCCCATATCTTTTTTGGAACAATATATTCTACATCTAAACACTAAATCATGGCAAAAGAAGGGGTATCCAACTTATCTCGGATTTATTTTGCCAGGACCAAGTGTATAGCTTTGCCGAACTCCAAAGTAAACACCATCTTACAAGTTCAGATACTTTCCAATAAAAAATGTTCTTATATCGCAACCTATCCCAAGTATGCAACCTATCCTATAATTATGGATACTTCTTTGTGTAATTTCTTGTGTGAGGATACATGGACGCACAAAGGTATTTCCCTGTTCTACAACACCCAAGTTGGGTGATAGAAAATCCTTTCATAAGACCTCATCAATGAGGAAATGGGAGGAGGATTTATCCGCTGCCTACTCTGATGACCAATAGAAGGCTGCTATCAGGATATCGTATACTGGCTCTAAGTGCTCTGACCACTGGGTATTACAACAGAAAATTCTACATAGGTGGTACCATACACCATATAAACTAGCAAAATTTGGCAAGGGTCACTCATCATTGTGTTGGAGGAACTGCAACAAGATTGGCTCGTGGCACCATGTTTTCTGGTATTGCAAGTCTGTTAGATCCTTTTGGAACCATATCTTCAAGCTAGTGTCAGAACTGGCTGAGAGCGCGGTAGCCCCTATGGCAGCCTTAGCCTTGCTCCATTTGTCCATACAGGTTCTCCCGCTCTGTGCTAGAACAGTTATCTTGCATCTCCTCATAGCAGCTAAGATGCTGATCGCCCAACATTGGAGAGACCCCTCTCCACCAAATTACAATGATGTCACCCATAGGTTGAACCTCCAATGTGCCTATGAACGTATGTTTGTTTAGAAAAGCGGTAAATTTAACTCCTACCTTACAGCATGGGAGTGCTGGATTAAACACCCTATGTATAAAACTTGAAGATTTTGGGAACCTGCATGTTTCCCTGAATATTTCCATGTAAATTGTGTACAATATTCTCCTTGTACCTGTAATCATACCTGTCTTTTCTTTTTGGTTGCTTTTTATTTATTGTTTGCTGTCTTTTGGTTGACAAAACCCTAATTAAGTAATTTAAACAGAGAAAGAAGGTAAAAGATGTGAACTACTTTAGAAATTGACATGTGTACACTGTGTGAAAAATAAATTACAGTTCACTATAAACTACAGTTGCGTTAAGTAGAGTGGCAAATTTGGATTTTGTTGTATATTTTTCCCCCAACTATTCATTACATATGAGCCTTGCACAAAATGAATAACCTCTTAGAAGAAGTAATGAATTGCATACATTCATAATTACTTGCTGCTCTGACTTTAGCTTCTGAGTCACAAAATCATAAGAGCAAACATTACCATTGGACAGCTGAAATAGCAGATTTTGACCATTTTTTGTCATCTTTGGATGACAAATATACATTATATGTCTATGAGTACTTTTATTGATTCCCAGCTTTTAGCTTCTCCAACTTCTCTTTTAGCTTTTTGAACGAAGGACGTTTTGCTGGATCGTCCTCCCAGCAGCTCCTCATTAGGCTGTAAATTATACATGGGCAACTTTCAGGGGCCTCCAAGCGGTAACCATTGCATACCCTCTCATAAACCTCCTTTACTGTCTGTAAAAGGAAACAGAGGATTAATTTTTTTATTATACCGAAATATTGCAAAGAACAGTAAAACCTAATTACCATACTAGGGTATGGTCCTCGCCCATAAGCATAAACTTCCCACAAAAAGATCCCAAAACTCCACACATCTGATCGGGAAGAGAATTTCTAAAAGTTGAGAGAGAGAAATATGTAATTAAATCTAACAGATTGATTTTATAAAGTAAAAACACAGAGGAAGAAACACGGATGGCTAAGAAATTACTCCTCACATTGTGCAGCAGTGCTTCTGGAGCAGTCCACTTGATAGGAAGACGTTCGCATTGGTCTTTTCGCAGTAACTTAGACTGGGAAAGCCCAAAGTCACTGACTTTTGCAGTCCCCTGCCCTGATATCAAAATGTTCCGTGCAGCCAAATCACGATGTACAAGCCGCTTTTCTTCCAAATACTCCATTCCTTCAGCTACATCCCTACGTTTAAAAAAAAAAAAGAACAGGGAGATATCAAAATGCTAAGTACATGTTCATTCATGCATTACAGCTCTTGTTAGCAAGTATATGGCCACCAAGTTAAAAAGCAGCAATAACGTGTTTTAGCAGAAATACGCATAGTACATAGTATCTGCTGTAGCAATTCTGACCTTTAAGTAATGTCTGTGATACTCATAAAGGCCAAGGCTGTCCCTAAAATGAGGCAGCCTGAGGCTGTTGCCCCAGGCAGCATCTCATTGGGTCATGTGGGGGGAGTGGCAGGTGTGCATGACGTCCCCTTTCCAGCCAGAGCGTCCCAGGTTGCTAAGAGCTCCCTCAGTGAAGTCACTAGTTGCTAGGAGCTGAGCGGGACACTGTGCACCACAAACCGCCCCCATCCGTCCCCCTCAGAACCCTGAATTTCCACCATGACCCGCTGGCACCCCCCTTCAGAACGTGAACCAACAGTAACTAAACCCCCCACAGGAACATGCAACGCGAGAACCCCCCTCGTTTATGACTATAAATAATGATGACTTCATAGAAGGTAAGGATGTACATGTATGAATAGACTTCAAGTTTTATCAAGTGTTCTATTCAAAAGGAAAATGTACCGTATTTGCCGGCGTATAAGGCGACTGGGTGTATAAGACGACCCCCCTAATTTTCCACTTAAAACATAGGTTTTGGGCTATACTCGTCATATAAGACTACCCCACTTCCGAGGCAACACCATTTAAAAACATCATGGATGGATGTGCGGTAATACTGTATGTACGGTAGCTTCAGCTACATACAGTATACCGCGCTGAGCCAATCATGGCGAGCAATGTATTCTATTAATGAATACAAAGCTTGCTTGGATTGGCAGAGGTTGTGTACATCACTCGCCGTGACTGGCTCAGCTACTGTATGTAGCCAAAGCTACCGTACATACAGTATTACCGCATATCCAGCGGGCTGACAGATTAGGGATGTTTGTTGTGGGCCAGCTTAGCCTAAACAAACTAAAGGTATACATTGTATACCCCGCGTATAAGACGACCCCCGATTTTCGGGGGATGTTTTTAAGTATAAAAAGTAGTCTTATACACCAGCAAATACAGTAACTGCTAATAGGAACAATAAATGACAAACTCTTCCTCTGCTATCTGTATTCAAAAGGGTCATGAAATTGGAGCATGCTAATAGGACTGACAGGATGTAGAGCACCAGCAGGTGTGTGTGTAACTGCATACCAAATGGGTAATTGTCAATTGTTTACTGTGAGGCCAGGTTCACACCTGGGCGATTCGTGACCGTGCGGAAATTGTGCACGAAACCACGCGGATGGCCACGCTGTCACGGAATCGCACACCGCCGCCGATCGCGCTGGCGGTGCCATTATTTTCTAATGGCACTCCAGTCGTGCCAGGCAGATTGCACGGATTGCGCTGGTACATTACACAGTTCACTTTGACACAGATTCACATAAGGACTAGCTTTACATTTTCATAAATATTATAAAGCCTTTAGCTTGTTGGGACACTTTATATATGTTCACTTTGTAGTATCGCATCTACACATTTAAGGTCAATCATTTTTGAAGCTTGCACTGTGTTTAGTTATATTTCTGTTACAGTTTGTATGTTCTATATATAGTTTTCTTTGTGTAAGGGTTGCACTTAAGTTCACTATCTGTGAGGTAAGGTTAGCGCGGCACATTTATTGTTTGCTTTTGTGATATCTGGCTTTTGACCTGATTAAGTGTTTGCTGCTGGTACAGAGTGTTGGCGCGAGTTTAGAGTATGGTGCAAGCACTAAAAAATTACAATTTGTCCTTAAATGATATGGGAGATATCTGACAGGAAGGGTCTACAGCTGGCAATACACGGTACACCTATAGATTAACTGCAGATTTTCTATGGCCAGTTTAGCGTAGATGGAGGAATCTGTTGCACCTTTTCCATCTGACTATAGAAAATCTGCAGATAATCTATAGGTGTATGGCCAGCTTTAGGCATATCAGAGGAAGATCTGGTTATACAGCTGTCATAGGAAACAATGTGGCAAATAACATCTGCAAGCATTTAAAATAAAAAAAACCTGTGTATATAATTGTCATAGGGTAGATGGGCTTTAAGGACTACTGTTTGCTAACACTAAGATCAAAAGTGCTGAGGAGCGTTGAAGTGTTTTATGATAATTCACAGACACCTCCAGTATGAATTTTTTGATGACCATGTTTTTCACTCATTTACAGGGTGAAGGCAGCCGAGTGAATAACCGAGCTGATATGGCCGAACAACGTTCGGCTATTCACTAAGGTCTTCGACTCAGCCAATCCAACATCTGGATCGACTGAGCCGAAGCTCCAGCAGCTCACTCGCTGCCGTTCGCCCCTATTCTCAAAGGGGCTTAACGGCAGTGAGTGAATAGCCGAATGCTGCCGAGGGCCATTCGGCTCGGCTATTCTGCTCCGTACCTCCATGGTACCGAGCAGAATGGCAAATCAGTGAAAAGAGCGTTAAAAAAAAGACATTTGCAAAACGGATTTAACATTTGTTGAAAAAAGAGGAAGATTAAAAACAAATGTTTTAACAAAAAAAAACAACTAGCTCCGTCCAACTGTTTCCTATTAGCTGGCACCTGCTAGAGTCTTCAAGCTGGCACCTGCTAGAGTGGCCAAAGAGAGCCGAAGGATCAGCCGAAGCTATGGCTGGATCCTTCGGCTCTTTAGTGAATAACATATAAATCGGATGTACACATTGTCTAGGAGATGTAATGTGACCAATCTGTCCTCTGGACATTATTGCATAGGCATGTTTGGTATCTACTTGATTGTTATTATCTGGGGCATGTGCGCTCATATAAAACTCACTCTCATTTTACTTCACTCACCCTTCTGCTTCTCTTGACTTCTGGGGATATCTCTCCCAGTCCTGGCCCTATGTATTCTAATATTCACCCTCCAAACCAGCACTCCCTTTCCTCTGGCAGCAGCCTCAATCCACACACCCTAATTTCAAATACCCTGCTTCCTAGAACAAGTGCCCTCTGGAATGCCCGCTCTGTCTGTAACAAGCTCATCGCTGTGCATGATCTTCTTATCTCCAATTCTTTTAACATGCTTGCTGTTACTGGCTTCAGGAATCAGATCTAGCTCCCCTGCTGCCCTCTCCCAGGATGGCCTCCACTGCACGCACTTACCAAGAGCCAATTCACAGGAAGGAGGTGGAGTGGGAATCCTATCCCCACAATGCACTTTTCAAGTTCTGCCCTCACCTCCCTCCCTTTCCCTCTCCCTTTGAGGATTGCTGTAATATGCCGGGCTCCTGGACCAGTATCTCGCTTTCTTGATGACTTCTCTGCCTGGCTACCCTACTTTCTCTCCTCTAAAATACCCACTATCATTCTGGGAGACTTCAACATTGCTACTAAGATTAACACCCCGGCTACCACTCAACTTCTCAACCTAACCTTTTCTTTTGACCTAACAATGGACACACTCACTAAACTCCCTCTGATGGCAACATTCTAGATCTTGTGTTCTCTCACCTATGCACTCCCTGCAACCTCTCCGATTCCCCTTTTCCCCTCTCAGACCACAACCTTATCAGTTTCACGCTCACCCTGTCCCCAACCCTGAATCCCCCTAATCAGCACACTGTTACCCAGAGAGACCTTTTATTTATATAGAGGCCATATTCAAGAGCCTTGTGCTTTTAGCATAGCAGATTTAGACCTGGTTTCGGGCTTATCCTAAGCGTAGAATAGCAACATTATCATCTTTTCTACTTTTAACTCTCTACTTTTAACTCTCTATGTCCCCCACCGCCTCGCCCACTGACTCACTCTCTGCCCAGGACATTGCCATTCATTTCAAAATCAAAATAGATGCAATCCGAGATGGAATTGCCGGTGTCCAGTCACCTTCCCCTATTGCTGTACCAGTCCCACTATTACACTTGCTACTTTCCTCTTTTCACTGTGTAACCACCAAGGAGGTTACAAAGCTTTTCTCTGACTCCTGCCTCACCACTTGCCCCCTGGACCCTGTTCCCTTAACACTACTTCGGTCACCCTCTTTACTAACATTTTCAATCTTCCCCTCTCTACTGGCATCTTTTCTAAAACATGCACTAGTCACACCAATACCCAAAAAACTAGGGCTGCAACAACTAATCGATTTATAATCGATTATTGAAAAAGTTGTCAACTTTTTCAATCATCGATTAATGGGTCTCTGATTAGTTGGCCCTGTTCACGGCCCCACCCAAGCTGCACGCCACACCTCCTCCCCACCTCACGCTCGCAGCTGCCAGACCCGCCCACCCGAATCCACACGCCGCACCTCCTCCCCATTGTATTCCTCTATAGCTGGTGGTATTTTGCATTGCGCTGTATAATGTACTATTGCTGGATTTTGTAGTTATCTATAGCCGGTGCTATTCTGCATTCATTGCTGTATAATTTTACACTTTTAATTTCACTATATTGCACACCACACTTTTTCTTTTTTACTTCCACCGCTCCAAGCTTGCTCCTGTGACGGACTACAATCTCAATACAAACTAGTAGTCCCATCACTGGAGCTATTTTTTAAAATGTATTTGATTTTTTATCCGATTAACCGATTAATTGAACTTAATAATCGGCTAACTAATCGATTTTGAAAATAATCGTTAGCTGCAGCTCTACAAAAAACCTTCACCGGACCACACCAACCATAACAAACTCAGACCAATCTCCTTACTCCCATTCACCTGCAAACTCCTAGAACTCCTAACCTACAAACGCCTGTGCCGCTACCTCACTGATAACAATCTCCTCAATCCCTTACAGTCTGGCTTTTGCCCCTTACACTCCACTAAAACATCCCTCCTAATACTCTCTAACACCTTGCTAACGGCTGAAAACAATGGCCACTATGCCTTGCTCTTGCTATTAGACCTTTCTGCATCTTTTGACACAGCTGACCACCCACTGCTCCTCAAAAAACTCCACTCGCTTGGCCTACAAGACTCTGCTCTCTCATTGTTCACCTCCTACCTATCTAAGTGCTCTTTTAGTGTCACCTACCAATCTACCTCTTCCCCTTTCTGTTGGGGTTCGCCAAGGCTCTGTCCTTGGATCCCTTCTGTATCTACACCTACCTTGGTCAGTTGATCATCTCACGTGGCTTCCAATACCATCTCTATGCTGATGACACTCAAATATACTACTCCACTCCACAACTCACACCCTCAGTCTCCTTGTGTATCACCAATTTACTAACTGACATATCAGTCTGGATGTAACAACACTTCTTAAAGCTCAATCTTTCAAAAGCTGAGCTCATGGTATTCCCTGCCCCAGGGCGCCCTCCCCTAACTTTTTGATCAGGATTGATAACACAACTATCCATCCCTCCCCCATGCCGAGGTGCTAGGTGTCATCCTTGACTCGGACCTCACCTTTCTGCCCCACATCCAATCACTGTCCAAATCCTACCATCTTCACCTTTGTAACATCTCCAAAATATGCCCCTTCCTCATCAATGAAACCACAAAGCTACTCATCCACTCACTTGTTCTCTCTTGTCTTGACTATTGTAACTCCCTCCTCATTAGCCCACCACTGCACAGGCTATCCTGTCTTCAGTCTATCATGAATGCTGCTGCTAGACTCATCCACCTAACCAACAGCTCAGTATCTGCAACCCCCCTTCTGCCAATCCATCCACTGGCCTCCAATCGCTCAAAGGATAAAATCCAAAGTATTACCAACCACTTACAAACCATCTAGGCTATATCTCCAACCTTTTCTTATAGTATCACCCTAACCGTCATCTCCGCTCTTCCCAAGACCTCCTCCTTTGTCAACACCTCCTATGCTCGCCTCCAGGACTTCTCTAGAGTCTCTCCCATTCTGTGAAACTTCTTATCTCTCCCATTCTGTGGAACCGCCTATCTCCTACTCTGAGTACCTTTAGGCGATCACTAGACAGGGCCCTCTTTACCATCGTGTCTTAAATTGTATTGTAAATGTAATGTCTTCCGTATATTGTAGAGCACTGCGCACACTGTTAGCGCCATATAAATCCTGTATAATAATATTAATAATAATGAAGAAAAAAAAAAAAAACCTACATTAAGGAGGAAGCAGTATCGCCCCCATGAAAGCCGAGCTCTGTCCTTCACTTTGTTTTTCAGAGGTCAAACACAAATGTATATACAGAATACATTTCTACATAAAATTGATATGCTGTAAAAAATAATAAATACATTTGCAACTCACAAGCAAAAAAAGATAAGCTGCTGTGGTGGCACCGAAACACGACCCCTCGATCTGAGATAATTTCCAAGGTTTCCCTTAAAAGAAAAACAAGATAATAAGGACTATATCTTGACTTTGGAAAGTTTTCTTTACCTTTTGAGGGGATGGTGTAGAATTTCCTTACCTTACTCATGAATTCCATCACAATATATAGTCCATTGTGGAGGACAACTCCCAGCAGATTTACAAGGTTCTTATGTTTAAGTGTCCTGAAGAGACAATGATTTTACTATTATATAGTTCAAAAACAGTTAAATTTAGAGCTGATTTTAGAGTTTATCTGGAAGTGATTAAGTTGAAAACATTTCCCCAGGCACCACCTTAAACAGCTTTTTTTTCCTGCTGTCATAAATGGACACATTTATGACAGAAGCCAGCAATATATTAAACCATGGCTATTTCAGACCTTTGCAACTAGAGCAAATCACCCACTTTAACTTGTGTAGACTCATGTGCGAAAAACGTTTTAAATGCTTGTGTACTAACCAAAAAACAAGATTGTTTTCCTGGGACAGATTTGTATTCATTTTGGGAGCATATTTTTTAGAAATAATTGAATCAAAGCATAAAAAAATAAAATAATGAACTCTAGCCACACTCCTAGTCCAACCTAGCCCTAATCAATCAAACAATATCTAAAACAAAGGTTATCCATCGACATAAATCAGATTTGTGATCTTCCTAAAAGCTCTTCTCAAAATCACCCATTTATTGAGACAACTGTGTAATGTCTATGGAAAGCGCAACACTACCACAGACAATAGAGTAACTAACTGGAAGTGGGAAAAAAAGAAGTTTCAGAATTTTCTCTAAAGAATTTCAGTGTAAGGGAAAGGATGCTAAAAATACTATATATCCTAAAGCTTTAAGTGTTCCTCATTTTATGATTCCTTTGAAAAATACTGCATAGTATACTGATTTGTCTCCCTTTGCAATCTACCATTGAAAGTAGAAATGGTAAGTAGAAACTGCAAGTAGAGGCAGAGCTAGAGAGCAGATAGATCATATGACAAAACAGCGTGCTAAATGTACTGTTTGGTCAATCAGAGTTCTCTGTCACCTTGTGCTGTTCTCATTGGCTTACAGTGTTACCTCCTTTTATTGGGCCATTTAAAGACATTTGCGTCCTTGTTTTTAATCCACGGCATTGTAGCTTTGTCTGTGTGTTTAGGTTCCTTGACCTGCTGAAAGTTGAATCATCAACCCACTCTCTGCTCTCTTGTAGTCTGAAACAAGTTTTACTTTTGAACTGTATTATAGTCCACCCATTTTGTCCTCACACCCAACTATCTTTCCAGTCCCTGCCAGTACAAGGTATCCACACAAAGGGATACATATACTGTAGATAGTGTTTACAAAGGGAAAAGCATGGATGACTTTCCACAATGCATAACATTGCACTATGGTCAAATGTTCAATTTCGGTCCAATTAGATTAGTATGTGTCTCCTACCTATTTTCTACCAAACTCTACACAGGCTTTGATATGGGTTGTTTTCAGCAGTGGCTATTAGTTTCTCACATCTCAAATGTGGATCTTTCCATCTCTTATTATTGGCTTATTTCCTGCTTTTTGCACTAATGCTCACCTTACTCCCCTCCCCGGCCGTTTTGGTGACTCTAAATAACCTCGGGCCGATCGCACGTCCCTGTGACGGCGACGATGCATTCGGATGTCTGCCCTATCATCTTTTGATGGTACTTTCTGTGCCTACCATGCTGACCACGGGTAACGGGGAATCAGGGTTCGATTCCGGAGATGGAGCCTGAGAAACGGCTACCACATCCAAGGAAGGCAGCAGGCGCGCAAATTACCCACTCCCGACTCGGGGAGGTAGTAACGAAAAATAACAATACAGGACTCTTTCGAGGCCCTGTAATTGGAATGAGTACACTTTAAATCCTTTAACGAGGATCTATTGGAGGGCAAGTCTGGTGCCCGTAGTTGGATCTTGGGATTGAGCTGGCGGTCCACCGCGAGGCGAGCTACCGCCTGTCCCAGCCCCTGCCTCTTGGCGCCTCCCCGATGCTCCTGGGGTGTTCCAAAAACTGGTGTAGTTTTTTTTTTAGTGCATGTTATTTTTTAATTGCAAATATTTAGAGGGTTATTCACAAAGCTGTCGAAGGCAGCCGAGTGAATAACCGAGCCGAAGTGAACAGAGCCGAAGGACGTTGTCCACTCCGGCTCATTACAGCTGCTTTCAGCCGTACATCGGCTGAAATCCGCCGTACATTGGCTGCCTTCGGTCAGCCGAACATGCTCTGCCTTCGGCTGCTGTACCGGCTATTGTGAATATTCAGTCGAACCGAAGGGCAGGCGAAGAGAGCCGAAGGATCAGCTGAAGTTATGGCTGTATCCTTCGCTTCATAGTGAATAACTCTCTTAGAATATAACATTATGGATTATTTTGTGTAGGTCAGTGACATACTGTACATTCCAATTTAAATCCATTTGAATTCAAGGTGTATATACACAAAATGTGGTAAAGTCCAAAAATGGGAAATATTTTTCAAGCATTAAGGATGCCTTTTCTACTTTAATTAGTAGAATTACTACTTAAATTATTCTCCATTGATCGGGTCAGGAAGAAATTTTTTCCTATACTGTAAGATTTTGCAGATGCCCTTTTAGTTGTATTAAAATGATCACTGGCTGTCTGTATGCCTAGAATACAGGCTTTCACAATTATTTATGCTACCTAGAACAAATAGAACACCTAAACTTCTGTATGCTAAGGGAGGACAAACAGAGAATAAAATATGATCATGACCAGGAAGGCATGCTGTACCTTCTCTGGAAATACCCTAAATTAGTGCTGTATTGATGTGGTGATGTCCAACATAATAATGAGACACTCCAACTGCAGATAGAATGTAATCCTCTTATTTGATAATTTGATACTGATCCTTGATCACTATACTGTGGAGACTGTAATGAGAACACTATTTGTTGCTAGAAAACCAATACAACATACTCTATATATCCAATAACAATTGGTCCAAGAAAAAAAAAATGATACTACATCAGACTCAGCTGTGGACCTGTCTCCTGTGGTCTATACATCCTGACAAAAGGTCAATAGGTCCAATATTTTTGTCTACATTTTGACCTGATATGTATGGGTGTTTATACTGTGTGTTCTGTCTCCAGCTTATTGGTGGTCTTTCAAACAATGGATGGAGGGTGATGTTCTGTTTGGTTACTGTTATTATAGTATCATGTGATCTACATTTGGTGCCTTGTCTGTGTCAGCCGCCCTTGTTTTCCTGCCCCTTATCCCCCTTTTTGGCTTTGAAATGTAAAAAAAAAGTGTAAAAATGCAATTACAACATTTTATAAAATGTTTTGGAAGTTTGAAATTAAGAATTTTAGGCCTTTTTCACTTGTGTTTATTATGTTACTATCGAAATTAGCTTAAAGGAGAACTATGGGGTTAGGGCTTTTCCCCATAGTTGTCCTTAGGGTAATGGGAGGACACAAACTAGCGTCCACCCATCACCCTAAGCTCAGTATAGCTGTAGCTCGCGCTATACTGCGGTGTCTCAGTATACCGCGAGGTGTAGCTCGCGGTATAATGAGATGCCGCAGCTGAAGCAGATCCCGGCAATTATGTCTGGATCCGCCCAGCTGCGTGAGTGACAGCTGGCTCTGCCTATCTAGAGCCAGCAGAGGCAGAGCCAGCTGTACCCGCCCCCTCCCCCGTCCGTTCTGCCAGTCAGCGCTGGAGGATCGGAGCGGGGAGGGGGGAATCCAGCCACTCCCCTGTCACGCCAGAGAGCTGTGACAGGATCGAGAAGTGAGTGAACGTCGGTATGTGTTTGCTCACTTCACGATCTACTGAGCCGACCTGTGACAGTCTCATTGTCACACGTCGGCTAGAACTATGAGGTGAGTGAAAAGCACTCACCTCATAGTTCTCCTTTTAATCACATATGAACATCAGTAATAAAGTGAACATTTAGCCATGAATAAAAGACTGTCTGTAACATGCTATATTTTGAAACTCTTAAAAACTACTGGTAGCTTTTTATTGTGATGTTGAAATGAAACATTCTTTCTATGTTTAACCTCCTTCTTGATTGCTCAAATGTATTATACTCACGTCATAATGGCAGTTTCTGCCAAGAAGCTGTTTGTTGCAGTGATGTCGCATTTAATGTTCTTAATGGCTACAGGTTGTCCCATATATTCCCCTTCAAGGACATCTAAGGAAAACATAAAGGACCACAAAAACTATCAGTCCCAGGAGAACAGAACGAAAAACTTTCTGATTATAAAGATAAAATATTTCTGTTGATACCAGGGGCATAGTTAGAAATCACAGGACCCCATAGCAAAATTTTGTATTGCCCCCCTCCCGCAAACCGTACCCCCCACCGTATATCGACGGTATAACGACTGCCAATACCTATGGTATTGCATTTGCATTGCAGGCCACTGAAAACAAGGTGTATTGCATTTTCAACATATGCATTCTACATATAATATATAGATGCATTTGTTAAAAATGCAATACACCTTGCAGCAAGTGTTCGGTGACATGCAATACAGATTTTACATATATATTTATTTGGAATAAAAGTTTTATTGTATGATTTATAAAGTACTACAGTAACTCCTATGCCTGTTCTGCTCCCAGTCCCTTCTGTCGCCCCCAGGCTCCAGCATGCATGCATGCAGGTGGTACCACAACCTACATGCTCAAATCTTGATGCATTCCGATTTTCCTATTCTCTTGTTAGAACTTTATTGAAAGTCATGAATGCTATTTCATGAAGTTCTATCGGCACAGCACTGTGCAATGTAGTTGTATTGCACTGCACCGCTGTGCTGAAAAAAGTACAGCCTGCATGACTTTTTTTCAGCACACATCACCACAGTGCAGTGGTGTGAACTGAGTCCATTTAAAATAAGGCAAATTGCCTTGTCTATGCATTGGGGTAGCGCTGGAAAAGTTGCAGCCCCAATGCATCTTTAGTGACTTTAAGACCTCATTCACATGGGATGTTCTGGCATTCTTGTGGCAGGAATCCCAGGTGGCCCATTTAGATGTGGCCGCTGTACTCATTGAAGTTAATGATCAGTTTACAGCAGCTGCACCTGTAAGTGGCAGTCCGCATGTAATGGTATGCGACGTCAAAGCCGAAGTAAGAGCCAAAGAGGAGATAACTCCACCACTGCACTGCTACACTGGGCTGGCTGGCAGGAGTCATAACAGTTCCTTGAGGCAACAAATGAGAAGCTGTGTGTGGCCGTAGAAATCAGGACCCCGTTGCCCTGGGCCCCATAGCGGCCACGTGAGTTGCTGTGGCAGTAGTTCCGCCACTGGTTGATACTACATTAGAACCGAACACTTAGGCACCTACCTACTTATAAACATCTGGCGAAGGTGTAATCCGTAAACGAAGGAGCACGGTATACCCAATAACATAATTGACCAAATTTGGTCATGTCCATATTTGGTTAGTGATGTCATGGGGATTTGGGGTATACAGGCAGTCCCAGAGTTACGAACATCCGAGTTATGTATGACTCCTACTTACAAACGGAGGTCCCAGGCTGTTCAGTGGACTAGTGAGTTGTAATGCTACCGTGCTCGCGACGATGTTCGTAGTACTGTACCTCCTGTACATTACAGGTTGTTAGACGTGCAGACGAGGAGTGCCGGCCTCTTCTTCCAGGTCTGGTACTGTACATTACAGGAAATTGTACAAACAACTGTCCAAATTGCATTTAAAGTAGAACTCCATGCAAATTTTTTCATTTTTGTTTTGTTTTGGTTAGTATGGTGTGGGATTAGAGCCACTGTGAGGACTGCAAAACAAATGTTACAGGGGGTTAAACCTTCCCTATGCTATCTAAAACGAAAAAAAAAATTTTGGCTGGATTTGCAAAGAAATTTACCTGTTCCAACTTGCATACAAATTCAACTTAAGAACAAACCTACAGTCCCTATCTTGTTCATAACCCGTGGACTGCCTGTACCCCATCCCTTTGTATACATTCAGCTGTGGGACCCTGGATCTGATTGAGCACTTGTCTCTGTCAGGTGTGAATACGTGGTGTGTTTGTTCTTTCGGCAGGTCACCAGGTTTCATTTCACATGGCAGGGGGCTGGTATCCCTTTATTTTTAAAGGAGACTTACAGTTTTTGATAAGCCCCTATCCCCAGATGCCTCTTACAACTACCAGGCTAGGGTTGTGGGAAAGAGGAAGAGGCAGAGGCGGCTCTTTAATTGGGCGAGTTAGGCGACCGACTAAGGCCACACGCTCACGGAGGGCCTAGCGGTCACCTAACTCGCCTAGTCTAACGCTGGGGTAGGCATAGTCAGCGCTGTGGAGGGATAGAAAAAAGCACCTTCGTCGGTCTGAGTGTCAGAAGGGCAACCCTGCTGGGACTTCCACTCCACATTCCCCTGCTGGGACTCCACTCCGTATGCAGCCCAGCCTGGTTTTATTACGTGTGGCAGTGCAGCCCCAGCAGCAGCGGCAAGAGCAGGAGGAGAGAGGACCGAGACGGTGATCATCCAGACTGGCAGGCAGCATAAGGTAAGGAACCAGGGCAGCTATGGCGGACTCACTGCAGAGCATGGGGGCAAGCAGCTTGAACGGGACACAGATGAACCGGGAATCTGAACACTGTATTGAAAGATAACATTTTCAGATTGCCGGTTCATCTGTGTCCCGTTCTAGCTGCTGTTGATCAGAACTGGCCCAAGGAACTGTTATGACCCATGTGAAAGGGGCCTTAAATTCCACCTTATATTCCCACTTGCTACACACTAAACTAGGCAAATGTCCCCTTACAGTCAGAGACAAATTGCAACTTCATATATCCACAGAAGATTGGGGTGATGTGCTCTTCTCATTTTTCATATTGCCAGAAATCAATAATCAGCTGCTTCAATCTTATATTATACACCAAATGGGAGAGAGGTATGTCCACCTCTGTTTATAACCTTAAACAGATTCTGTGCATGTTATTTGGTGTTGCCTGGTTATAATTGACTTCTGGAAGGAATGGGGGCAAACAGCTAGAATGGGACACAGACGAACCAGGAATCTGAACGAACACTATATTGGAAGATATAATGTTCAGATTCCCGGTTTGTCTGTGTCCCGCTCTAGCTGCTGTGGAACTCTAGGTCCACAAGTCTGAACAAAGCTCAGCAATTCCCCACTATCACCAATCCGAATTGAATATAACAGCTGGAATATGACATGGTGACTCTCTTTGGTGGGTGTCAGGAAATAATGGGATTACATGTCACCTTGTTATGGGAGTTAGGTGTCTTATCCTGATGTGATCTATCAGTCCTCCTTCTGCTATCTTCCATCTGCCCCTGCTGAGATCCTCCATCTGTGCCTGCTGCGATCTTCCATCTGCACCTGCTGAGACCCTCCTATCAAGACATCAGGCAGCACCCCAGTGCATAGTAGCAGCAACGAGTATGTAGCAAATTCATATACTATTCTGCATTGCTGTATAATGTATCACTGGGATTTGTAGTCCTCCATAGGAGGTGGTATTCTGCATTGCTGTATAATGCATTGCTGGGACTTGTAATCCCTCTACAGCTTGGAGTCAGTGGCAGAACTATCAGGGTTGCAGCGGTTGCAGCTGTGACCGGGCCCTGGTGCTCCACCACAGTCCTAAAATCATTACTTTGTATTGTTTTAGAAAAACTGTCACATGACACTAAAAAAAGTATCTTGGTATCGGCGAGTACTTGAGGAAAAGTATTGATACTTGTACTGACTCGTGTGACTGTGGGGGGACATTTGTAAGCTCCTTTGCTGCAGAGACTGTTGTGACTGGGTTAGTTTTTTTCTGTACTGCACTGTGGTATATGCAAGAGGTATAGTTCCTTAGGTCCTCCACTGTGACTAATTTGTTTAGCAGAGCATACCGCATGTGCCACAGCCAGTGGCGCAACCAGAGTTATGGGCGCCCGGGGCAGAACATATTTTTTTCGCCCCCACACATATTATATAAACATCCACTGGAACTGTACCCCCCACCCCCACACATATCAGCTAAGGAACTACAAGTCCAAGCATGCCATCATTGTCCCTGTACACCCCCCCCCCCACACACACACATATCACCCAGGGAACGGCAATATCTGGTTGTTGTACAGGGGCAATGAGGGCATGCTGGGACTTGTAGTTCCCTAGCTGATATGTTATGAAGCTGTATTCCACCTGAAAGTACTACAATGCCATTATAGAACTAAGAATAGAACATAAAATAAAACTTTTTTTTTCTAATACTCACCTGATTCCTGGATCCACCAACAAGCGCAGCCTCCGTCTACCACGCTGTTAGAAGCTGCATACAGCGTCTGCTGGTTACTACTTAAACCGACGCGCGCAGTGTGCAGCTTCTGAGAAGATACGCTATTAGCATAGCGGGGAAGGCGGCTGCGCATTTTGCATAGCTCCAGCTACGCTAATAGCATATCTTCTCAGAAGCTGCGCACGCCGGTTTAAGTAGTAACCAGCACACGCTGTATGCAACTTCTAACAGCGTGGGAGACGGGAGGCCGCGCTTGTTGGTGGATCCAGGAATCAGGTGAGACTCCAGCACGGCCGCATAACCTGCCATAACGGAGCCTGTTGCCTGCTGCCTTAATCTGTTTGACAGTCGGCCCGGCAAGCGCCCCCCGCCATCTATGCGCCCGGGCAAACGCACCCCCCACCCCCCGGTTGTTACGCCACTGGCCGCAGCAGATGGTAATACACAGAACACACTCGCAGGGAGAAAATAGAAGCGAGCCCAAAAACGGATCTTTAATTAACGAAGCAGAACTGGAGAATGAGTCGATTTGAAGCCTCACCTTTTGTGGTGGATCAGGAGGGGCGCCACCATTACAAAAAGAGAGCCCAGAAGTGTGGGGTGGGGGCAGGGAGTGTGTAAATGGAGAACATCTACTGGGGGGGAGAAACTTTGAGTCTTCGCCCTGGGTGACAGAATGTCTAGCTTCGCCACTGACTGTGTGCAACCAGAAATGCTACCAGCTCACTGCCATCCTGTGCCCAAGCGCCCACATGTAGGTTCTGCAACTCCACACAACCTAAATGCTGGGCACCGGGCAATCTAGTCCCCCTGCTGTGCCTGAATGTCACCTCAGCGAACTCTTTTGGCCGTCTCTCCTTGCTCTTTCTCCTGGCGGTCTCTCCTCGCTCTCTCCTGGCTGTCTCTCATCTCTCTCTCCCTTGGCTGTCTCGTATTTCTCTCTCTCCCCTGGCTCTCTCTCCTGGCTGTCTCTCCTCGCTCATTCTTCTGGCTGTCTCTCCCCGCTCTCTCCTGGCCGTCTCTCCTCGCTCTTCCTCCTGGCTGTCTCCCCTCCCTCTCTCTCTCTCTCTCTCCTGGCTGTTTCTTTTCACTCTTGCTTGTATATTCTGCAAAAACAAAATGCTGCCCGGTGCTAGAGTGTTTGGGTTTCACTGGAAGAAAAGGTGGCAACCCTAATCAGCTCACCTCCCAGAGGCTGAGGGCGCCAGGAAGGGGGGGAGGGAACCTGTGTAGGCAAAATCCTTGCACCGGCCCTGGGCCCTTCCGCTGGACATCCACCCCGCTCTAATCACTGATCATCACAGTACACTTTTCATTATGGTTTGCATTTTTTTTTCATTATGGGTGTAAGTGGGGGCCTCACATTTGAGTTTCGCCTAAGGCCTCACAAAGTCTAGAGCCGCCTCTGAGAGGAGGTTACTAGTACATTGGTATGTTCAGCTAATCATTACTTCCCAGCCCATTGTGATTATCTTCCAAGACAGTGGGAGTAAAGATTTTACCAAATCCAGATGTGGATTCCTAGGCCACAAGGCCAAACTTACCCTGGGCTTTAAGGTCAGATGAGGTTTGTCTAAAGAGTGAACTGAATTGTCCCACAATGACAGAATATTGTGTTGTAGGGGTCTGGAGATGAAATTAACAAATGGCTTAGATCCCCCATGGCAAATTGTAGAATTGGATGACTTCTAGTAGACACGTGCATGGCCAAAAATTTTATTTCGTTTTGGATTTTTTTTTTATTTTCTGAAACTCTAATCCATGCGATATTTTTTATTCAGAATTTCGGTCGATCCGAAGTTTATTTTCAGAATTCAGATCTATTTGAATGGAGTTTAGTATGTTGTTAAACATGTAATAAAAAAAGAGAAAAAAAACCCACAACACAAAAAAACCAATGTGGGTCCTTGCGAAAGGGGGCACCCAGATTCAGATAAGTGTGATATTGTGCCCCCTCTGAGGTTATTTTGAGGAAAGTAAATAAATAGGAAATTATATTAGAACTGTTTATGGGGTGATGAGGACAGAGCATCGGGACATGGAGTGATAAGGACAGTACAGGGTAGAAAAAGGATTTTTAATAGGTGATGGGAACAGAGTATGGGGACATAGGGTGATAAGGATGGAGCAGGGGAGTAAAATTTATAAGGGGTGATGTAGACAGAGGATGAGGTTATTGGGGGCAGAGAAGGGGAGAAAAATACTTTTTTTTTTTAAGGAGGTGATGGGGACAGAGCATGAATCATTTGAAGATGGGGACAGAGCAAAGAGAAGTAAAAGGGTTTTTTTAAGGGGTGATGGGAGAAAATACTCCCAATGCATTAGCATTGACGTTCCTCTTGTGATCCAGATTACTGCATTTGTACTTGTGCAGCCGCTTTTAACTCCCCCCACACCTGGGAACCAGCTAATAAGTGGCAGAACTGCACGTGAGTTAGATGCTAATGTGATGCGATCAGCACTGCATCCAAATCCCAAAGCACCCGCACACCTCTTACCCCTGTGGGCACCCGGTCGAGCAGGTCCAGGTCCGGCCCTGGCTGCAACCCTCTCGCACCTGCGCCCGAGGCGAGTGCCTCACTCACTTCACCCTTCGAATGGCCCTGGGTAGGGCTACAAACTGCAAGTGTTGGGTGCTCACAGGCGAGGTCGCATTGATGCATTGGAGAGATGGGGACAGGCAAGTATGCATGCTTGATGTCCACAGACACTAGAAAGCCTCTCTGATAGAGGGAGATGACTGATTTGGTGGATTCCTTGCAAAACATTGGTAAGATCGAATGTGGATATTTTAGAGCCTGTAAAGATATACAGTACCTTTTTGAATATCGAAGCCAGACAAGAATAAGACCAAAACAGCATTTTCAGACAGCATATCGCATAAACTTTTTGTGCAATGCTTGCATTCTTTAACTACTTCCCGGCCAGCCGCTGTGTATACACGGCCGGCTGGGAGCTTCTTGGATGTAACTGGGCGTGTATACACGTCCTGTTACATCCGCCCGCGCGAGCGGGAAATGCCCGTTATTTGAAAAGAGGCAGCGATGCCCGTTAATATACAAGCGATCCGCCGGCTATAGAGCCGGCGGAACGTTTGTATGAGGCCCCGAGACGTGCGCCCCCCCCTCCGCGGCTCTCCCCCTCCCGCTGTAGAGCTGGTCCCGGGCTCCGGTGTGAACCCGGGACCAGCATAGTGCCTCTGTCACAGGGGATCAGAGGGAGCTCGGTACACGAGGTCCCTCCGGTCCCCTCTCCGGTGTATATTACATCACTTCCGCATTCTCGTGTCACTCTCCAGCTTCAGATGCTGGAGAGAAGCTGATGAAGCAGATCTCTGCTTCATCAGCTTCTTCAGGGGGGTCCTAGGTGACATTAGGGGTCTTGGAGACCCCTGATGTCTCCATAAAGAGGACCTGTCACCTCTTTTGCTATCACATAAGGGGGTTTCTCAGCCCCCTCTGTGATAGCAATAAAGTTAAGTGAACAAAAAAAAAATTGTAAAAAAATTTAAAGTTTCCCCCCAATTTTTTTTAAAGTTACACAAAAAAGAATTAAAAAAAACAAAATTTTTCTTAAAGTCCCCACCCCTACATACACGCATGTAAACATGCGTCAGCTGCGCATACCTGCGAAAACGACGATTGCGCCTATTACGCCGCACATGTTACATATCGCCGCGAACGTCGGAATGAGAGCAATAAGTCTAGGGCCATCAATCACTGATAACACTAAACTGATGAGCGGTAAAAGGTTTTAAAGCGTCGCCTATGGCCAATTTTGGGTATGCTAGTCTTTTGCGATTTTGCGAGTGCGCACAATTTTTAAGCTTAACATGTTTGGTGTCTATTTACCCGACGTGACCCCATCTTTTATATTTTACCAAAAAAGTGGGTAATATTAGTTGTTTTATAACATAATGTAAAAAAAAAAACTTTTTTTTTTCTAAATTTTCACTAATTTCTCCTGAATATAGTAAAAAATAAAACCCGGAGTAGTGATTTAAATACTACCAAAAGAAAGCTCTATCTGTCCCCAAAAAATGGTATAAAATTAATTTCAGTACAGCGTTGCATGACGGAATAAATGTCAGTCAAAGTACTGCAGCGCTGAACACTAAAAAATGGCCTGGCCAGGAAGGGGGTCTAAACACCTGGTCTTCAAACGGTTAAAGGCAGCAAAAGAGAGTTGAAGTATTGGGGCAGGAAGTATGTCAGATATGCACAAGGGCACAGAATAACCATACAAGTTATGGAGAGAAGGGATTAAAGCAATTAAAAAACCCTTACTTTTGAACTTTTCTGTTACCTTCAAATAAGACACTATTTGGATGGTCTGTGGCAAGAATCCCTGGAGTTTCTACGTAAAACCTACTTTGAATGTCTTTGTGCGACAAATCCTCATACGCCATGCTATCTTCTTTATATGCCCAACTCTTGGTGAACTCCCAGCCACCTACACCTTCGTATGTAGCTGCATGGGAATCTGACCTGGGTGGGGACATGTGGACTGCAGATCTGAACTGCTACTCCTAGAAGTTCTTCTACAGTACGAGCTAGGGATGTTCAAATACCAAGTACCGTACTCGGTACAAGTACAAGTACAGATTCTTTTCCGAGCTCCAAGACTAAACTAGAGAAAAATTCAAAAAGTTAGGAGGCAGCTGTCATTTTTAAAGGAGCATACGGAGCTCCTGGGATTTGTGAATCCCTGTTTTAATGTATGATTACCGTATTTGCCGGCGTATAAGACGGGTTTTGAGACCTTAAAACATCCCCCGGAAATCGGGGGTCGTCTTATACGCCGGGTACATACGGAAGGATACGGTATACTGTATGTAGATCGGCTACATACAGTATACCGCGCTGAGCCGATCACGGCAGGCTTTGTATTAATGAATACAAAGCCTGTATTCATCAATACAAGGCCTGCCGTGATTGGCTCAGCGCTGAGCCAATCAGGGCAGGCTTTGTATTAATGAATACAAAGCCTGCCGTGATGAACTCAGCGG